>NW_010165758.1:0-76395 GCF_000695765.1 Mesitornis unicolor | reverse complement strand
CTGCACTTCGGTCACAATAACCCCATGCAGATCTACAGGCTTGGGGCCGAGTGTGAAAGGTGCCAGGCAGAAAAGGACCTGGAAGTGTTGGTGGACAGCAGGATGACCATGAGCCAGCAATGTGCCCTTGTGGCCAAGAAGGCCAATGGCATCCTGGGGTGTATCAGAAGGGGTGTGGTTAGTAGGTGGAGAGAGGTTTTCCTTCCCCTCTACCCTGCCCTGGTGAGACCACATCTGAAATATTGTGTCCAGTTCTGGGCCCCTCAGTTCAAGGAGGACAGGGAATTGCTTGAAAGAGTCCAGCGTAGGGCCACAAAGATGATTCAGGGAACGGAGCATCTCCCTTATGAGGAGCGGCTGAGGGAGCTGGGTCTCTTTAGCTTGGAGAAGACTAAGGGAGTGACCTCATTAATGTTTATAAATTTGTGAAGTGCAAGTGTCAGGAGGAAGGAGCCAGGCTCTTCTCAGTGATAGCCAATGACAGGACAAGGGGCAATGGGTGCAAACTGGAGCATAGGAGGTTCAATCTGAACATCAGGAAAAACTTTTTTACTGTGAGGGTTACAGAGCACTGGAGCAGGCTGCCCAGAGAGGTTGTGGAGTCTTCTTCTCTGGAGACATTCAAAACCTGCCTGGATGTGTTCCTGTGTGACCTGGTGTAGGTGATCCTGCTCTGGCAGAGGGATTGGACTGGATGATCTTTTGAGGTCCCTTCCAACTCCTAAAATTCTGTGATTCTGTCTCTCTACGTTCTTCATGGGTCTATCTTGTTTATGTTTCCCTGAAACAAAGCAGTGAACTCTTTGTTTTTGTTCTTCTGAATATCACATTTTAAGAGGTACTTATTGCTTTGTTTTGAAATAATTTCTATTCTGATCTTAGTGGTCTGTGAATTACCAAAAAATATCAGGCTCTATAAGAATGGCATCATCTGAGACTAAATCTGAACTGCCTGAAAAGATATCAAAACAGTTAGTTGGTCTTAGTGCTTTAGTTCTTGATAAAGCTTTAGTTAATTTTTTAAGGAAAAGCAATAATTGTTTTCTCAGACCATCTGGAATAATAAAAAAAATCTAGTAGATTTTTTTTCTTGCTCTCAGAGCTAAAATTATTTTTGTGTATAAACTCAAACCAATTAAAACTGTGAACATTGTTCAGTGTTAAAACAAAAGCTTGTATATTTTTTATTTTGAGACTTTTTCTTTACAAGAATAGCCTCCATGCATTTCCCTTTTTCTAACTGGATGGGAAGGAAAAAGCTGGTGTGCGTCACCTCAATTTTATCTTCCAGCCGTTTTTGCTTCAGTGACTCCATTCCCCCTGTGACTTTTTTTCTGGAAGAGTGTTCTCTCCATCATGACATCTGTTTCACAGGTGCATTTCTATCATTGTACTTGGAAGGAAACTGTCCCCTGACTTCCCCCATCTTTTACCTAGATGTCGATCAGATCTGTTCCCTGTTTTGAAAGTCCACGATCTCACAGATATTTCAGCTATTTCTGCTCAATGTTCTTCCCTTGTCAGGCCATAGAGAACAAAAACCACTTTTGTTTTTTGAACCCCTTGTTCTTTCACTTATCCTTTTCAGTCCACTTCAAATTTTATCTGAAATATCAACAAGGTTTTCTGTATGTAGCTTTTACTAATAATTCTTAATATTTCCATATATAGATATATATCTCATTCTATGACCTTCCTCCCCACCCAAGTTATATGTCATTATCTTTCTAAAGTAATAGGAAAAAGAATTATAGTATTTAATTTTTGTTGGCTAAAATTGCTACTTCAAGTTTCGAAACTGCAAATCATGTAGGAAATATTTTACCACAGGAGGAAAAAGTAGATCTTACAAACTAATGACTTTCTATTAAACCTCAGTAGGACTTAAGTACTTGTCTTTTGCTTGTGTAGTGCTTGTCATATTAGATTCTATCTACTTTACACTGGTTCAATGTAAACAATATTTGTGTTTTATTAGCCATGTGGTTCTCTGCTGTAGAGAAGAAGCATGTTCAATTACAAATTTTTAAAAGGGATGCACAGTGTAACCTACTCTAGATGACCCTGCTTTGTGCAGGGGTTGGACTAGATGATCTCCAGAGATCCTTTCCTACCTGAACTATTCTGTGAATAAGCCTGTGGGAGGAATGGAAGACCAGGTGCCCTCATTCTCTATCATGCTTATCTAGAGAAGTCGTATAGATCTTATGTCCAAGTCTCTCAAAATACCCTCTTCTCACAGCTTGGAACTAATCAAGAATGAATGGAATCTTCGCTCTGCCTCCAGTCCTGCTTCCTGACCAGACTGGTTTGAGGTTGAATGGAGTGAATGGTGAATTATCAAAGGTCCTTCCTAAAGCAAGCTTGTGCACCCTCAGAAAAAGAAAACAGGATAGAACAATTGTGATTGACGTGTCTTTCTGGACTATAGTCACTCCTGGTATTAATATCTCTTGGACAGTAATAGAAGTAGCTAACATATTATCTGTGTCTCTCAACTGTGCCTGGAGTCACATTGTAGCCTACAGTGTACCTGCTAGTGTTCTGATTTGAGTTTTCTGTGTCGGCAAGAAAGCTCTCACTGAATTTACTGATGTGGAAATAGGTCTGTAGCCCTTTAGGGAGTAGAGGAACATATACTGTCTAATCAATTCCATTTCAGAGGTTGATATGTGTTCCCACTCAGATAAGAGATGTGCTAGTTGAAGATGTGTAGAAGATGCTGGACAGTTTATTTTGTACTGTTATATGAAAGGCTTCTGTGAAAATTCAAAATCTTAATCAATTTCTTTTTATCACTTCTCCAGAAGATTGTATGGTATTTTGAAATCTTGTATTGGGTTTTCTGTGAGGGGGTTTTTGGTTGAGTCTTTGGTAACGGGGGAAGGGCTATGGAGATGGCCCTTTAAGAAGCTACCTGAAAAGCTCCCCCTTTGCCTTTGTCAGACCCACCTCTGACCAGGGCCAAGCCAATCTGTGCCCCTGTGAATTCATGTATTTAAAGGGGGTGCAGGGCATTCCTCACTCTCTCTCTGGCACCAGCCCTGACCCACGCGGCTCCAGGTGCAAGTGGCGTAGCCCCGGCCTTGCCCGGCTGGGCTTGGCCGGCCCCAACCACAACTTAAGCTTAAGCCCCGCTGCAGCTTCATCCTGAAAAAACCAGAAAGACGGGATCTCCATAACCATCAGAGGAGACCTGCAGCAGAGAATGGAGTGGGGCCCAAGGAGAACAGCTTTGAAGAACACCAAGGTCAGTTTGAAGGAAAGAAAAGAGAGGGAGGAGGAGGAGGACGCAGAACCCAGGTTTCCCCTTTGCAACCTGTGGCGAGAGCCGGGTCGACTGGTCGTGTGTGAGGGAACTGTGACCATGGGCAGACCCAGATTGGAGCTTTGTGGACTTGGGCTGAAGCAGTTTTGTGTGTGAGGGAAACTGCAAATATGGGCAGACCCATATTGGACTTTTGAGGACTTTTTCCCCTATGGAAAGGGGACCACGTGGAAACAGAGAGAGAGACACTGGGCTGAGATTTTCCTCCTACTGAGAAAGCCCGTGGCAAAAAAAAAAAACGACTACAAACTCCCATTCCCATTCCCCTGTGCCTCAAGGCAAAAGGGGAGGGGGAAGGTGAAGAAACCGGGAACAAAAGCTGAGCCCAGGCAGAAAGGAGGGGTGGGAGGAAGGTGTTTTGATTTTTTAGATCTGGTTGTATCTCCCATTGTTCTACTCTGATGTTGGTAACAAATTAAAATTGTTTTGTTTTTTATTCCTTATGATGAGTCTGTCTTTTGCCTGTGATCTGTTTTAAGTGGTGAGAAGCCCTCCCAGTCCTTATTTTGACTAGCCCTTTTTTCGGGCATCATGGTGCTCAGTTATGCACTGGGCCTAAACCACAACAAAACTTCATGTACTTTTATTTTAATCTTCATGCAACTTAGTAGACTTTTTTTTAAATAAAAATAGCAAAATCTAGTATGTGCACACACATATACATATATATATACACGTATATACATATACACATATACAACACACACACAGACTGACTGAAGGAGAACTTAGAGATCCTGCTTTCACTTCACTGTCACCATTACAGAACTGTCTGTTGAGAATAGAGTGGAGTGTTCATTTTGTGCAGAAAAATACAAGAAGTAGCAGAATTACAGTTTTTGTCAGTCTTTGGGAGATCCAGATTTCTGGAATAGTCACACTTTTCTGTGACTCTATGTAACTATTTAGAGATGAGTTCTGTGTACCTGATATTTATCCACCTGCATTTAGTCAAATATTTTCCTTATGTCATCTCATTATGCTTGAAAGAATTAATACCTCACTTTCTCTGTGCCCTCCCTATGTTCTCTTCCTCTCTCCTCTTTTCTATATAAATCTAGAAATGGATGGGAGTTATTAGAGTTAAGGATATTTTGAATTCAGTATCATATTGCTAATCCTAAATACCATTAGAGTTTGAGATAGAAGTAATTGCCTGTTTGAATTGCTCTTTAGTCAGATAACTTGCAATAATTTGCCTGTATCAGAACTGAAGTTTCTGTTGAGAGAACTGAAAATCTCTGAAAATATTTGTGTTTAATTTTGTACTTGTAGAGTGAATCTGATCTTACTTAATTTCTGGAAACATTCAGCTTTGTATTAAGATGTGCCATCAATTTATATAAAGTGACCTACAGCATAAGGAATACCAGATTTTATGGTCTCTTAACTATTTTCATTCCAAGGTCTTATATGAAATATGTGTGGGAGTAAAGGTGGTTTTGTTTATACTGTTATTTGCTCCAAACTGTCCTTAAAAGATCTGACTAATGTGGGTTCTGATTTGCTTTAATGTGGGCTTGTACTTGTTTAATAATAAAAAATTATCTTGAAATCCTGCCTAATATAAAAGAATACCAATGAAGCTTGGTCTGTGAAGTCTTGGCAGGTTTTGTTCACCTTCAGTAGCTAGCTTTTCAGTGTAAGCTCTCTCTGATACTAACAAGAGCTAAGTAATGAAGGAAACTGCCTGTTGTACAAACAGATTCCTGACTCTCCTCCCCAGTCAGACATGCTAATACATATTAAATGTAAAGCCATCTCCCATTTAATTTCTGTGAGCCCACTTTCCCAAAAACTTAAGAGCATTCCCAGTTAATAACACTTTTGTAAAGAAAAATAAAGACATTTCAGGATAGATGGGTACTTTATTGGTTAAATATTTTATGCCATGAGATTCATTTTATATGCTATACAAATCCTTTAAATCTGTGCCCAAGTCAAAAAAACCCTGTGGTACTTCCCTCCTTGTGTTGGGCCCTATCATGGGTATACTGGAAAGTTTTCAACATAATGGTATGCTAATAACAAGCCCACTTTTACTCCTGACTTTCTGTCCTTGAATCTCACTTTTCTTGTCTCAAGTAGAAAATATAGGTTATACAACCTCACCTCTCCTAAATATTATCAATCTGATAGTGATAAGCACGAAACACTACATAGTTAATAAGAAAAAAAATAATTCTAGATTCTTATAAGACCTTTCTAGTGTTCTGAAAATAAGGTATGAGGTCAATATCAGTTAATTTAAAAAAAAAAAGAGCAGAAGAAATACCAGCCAAAGTAGATTTCTTATGGAGAAAAACAAATGGTCATTACACTATAACTATACAGAAACGTGTCAAGTGTGTATTTTGAGTTGTCAGTATGTCTTGATGTTCTAGGGTTTCACATTTTAAAGTATCTGATTTCTTGCTTATAATTTACTCTCCATGATATAGTATTTTGCTCATGCTTTCCATTCCTATTGGAAAGATAAGAGATAATAAAAAAATCAGTATCAGTTTGTTCTTGTCACCTGTCGCAGGGTATACAAAATGTTGCAGAGAAGGAAGGAAATGCATCTATTCACACCCATTTTGAGGGACAGTGCAGTAAGAGTGCATGGGGGGAACAGACAATCCCTGTAATCTTAGAGATCTCACATACTCCTGCCTCAAACAGTATCCAGTCACTGTCTTCACAAAGTTGAATTTGTTTGACTCAGTTAAAATAGAACGACTGAAAATCATAGAAAGAAACACAGCAGATATTGGTACTTACCAGTATTCAGAGGAGGGAAATGGACTCTGAAGAGGAGAAAGAAAATCAACCTGAAGCCATATTGTTGATGAGAGGCCACCTTGACTCTCTGTCAAGTACAGAGAAATCTGTGTGTCTTGTGTAATCTCTTCAGAGTAATTCTTCTGAAGTAGTGAATTTGAGAAGAATCGGAGGACACCACTCCAGAGATCACATTGAAAATTATTTATTTCCCTGCTCATTAAAATCTTATCAGTTAGAGGTACATGATCTTCAGTACTTGACTGGTTTGATTACTGTGAGAGAGCAACCCCTCTAATTCATATTTGGCAATTTTTGAGTTTGTGTTTTTTTGACTGAACTTGAACCTTGAGAGGAAGATATGAGAAGTAAACAAAAACATATTACAAGATTACTAAATATATTTGAAGATGGGTAGAGCACTTTGCTCTCCAGCTGATGTGGCACAAGCCAGTGCTTTTCTCTGTTGAAGTGAGGGGCAGGGAGGCACTTGGGGAACAAGGGGAAACTCAAAACACACAAACTGGTACCTTTCTCTTAGATTGTGTTATGTTATAAAAGATTGTCAGGATCAAGTTTAGGATTTCTTAGAACTGAAACCGTTCTCAGTGTCCTAAATGTGTAATTCCCTTGAGATTACAGATACTGGTTTTGGAACTTGCAACACTGAAGGAGCATACTAGGAGATATGCTCTCTCAGGATGGCAAATTCTGTAGTTTGCCAAGCTAACTAAATGTGTAGCAATGAATTCAGAATTTACCAATGTTTTTCTTGCTAACCTTCTTTGACTTAGATTGTCAACGTTAGTTTGGTTGCATTCCAGTCTTCTGCCGGAAAGTGGTAGATATCTGTACAGATAGACCGTATAGAGACATCTAATAGAGACACATAGCTATAAATGCGTATCTTAAGTTAAAAGCCTACAAATAGTTTTGAAAGTACACATTAGTACTTCAGACTACTAGTGGATGAAGGTTAAGTCCTTCTATGCCTGGCAGTAGTTGGGGGGAATCCCTTCATTGTGATATAAAGCAAAGAGCAGTGCCGCAGCAAAGAGTGAATACACAGGCATGAGATATCTTGCTAGGACATTTTAACAAATGCTTTTGATATATCAGTTCTGTAGAAATTTCAGCTCTGGTAATAAAACTGTAATTCTCTCATTTAAAATATTTATTGACCCTTTCTGTGGTTTCTTCATGTATCTTTTTAAAGATGTATGATTATTTCTTATTTAAAGACTTGCTTGGTACTATGTACTCCTAAAGCAGAGGAATGAATGAGTAGAATATAATGGAGAGATCTTGACAAAGCTGTGTATCATGTTGACTTGAAAACGTCTGTACCTGCCCAAGATACAAATGTGGCTTCCGTTTTGCATCAGGTGAATGATACATAGCTTAGCTCTTGTACATCACCATCACTTCCAAGAAAAAGAAAAAATAGAAGGTATGAAGTACCAGCTGTTACATCTGTTCCTGTTTTAAGACTGATGTGATCATTTTCAGGTTTATTATGCCTCCTATAAAGCACTGTTGGTTTCACTAAAGCATCCTCTTCAAGTGTATGTCTAATAAACAGCAGTTTTTGTGTACCCGTTACTAGTTTTAAATATTTGGGTTTGAACCTGTCCATCATTAAAAAGTAGCTGATGGAACTTAACATGAAAGAAAGAAAAGAATATGTGATGATGCCTTGAGATTACTAAGAAATTGTAGTTATTTGGATAGGGATGCATGAGGAGAGGCAAGGCAAGAAACAGTGTGAGGTACAATGTATAACACAGTTTTTGCACCCTGGTACCTTCCTAATACCAGAAAGACTTGCTAGACTAGTTAGGCATTAGGGCCATTAAATCATTGGCTCAATAAGATTATGAATTCAGAGAGTTAAGTTTCATACAAGATTTTGTACACTTAACTGGAAATAAGTTCGTTCCTGTATGCTGGTGTGTTTACTAACTTCAGTGAGAACACCAGAAAGCTGTTCCAGCAGGATAAGGTATTTCAGATTTCACAGGATGTTCTTAAAAAGGGTACATTTTTCTACAAAATGGATGCAGAAATTGACTATTTCCTTGACTTTATTTTCTTATACAAGGTCAATTCCTGTTTTAAATACTACAGACTAAAGTTTATACTAGAACTTGCTGAATAATTAAAAGTTTGTTTTAAAATAATTTTTTACAAAAAATGTCAAAAGTACTGCTGAGAGCAATTATTCAAGGCTTATATTGCATAGATAACCCCATTAAAATAACCGTGCTTGTTGCTTCTTCTCCCCAGAAGTCTTCATTTTCCTTCATCTGGTCCTGGTCTAAAGTCTTTGGGAGCCAATGGAAAGAGTTTCTTTAAATTCATTGTATTTACTTTTCTGTTCACCATTGGTCACCCCTTGCTGCACAGGAGTGTATGGCTTATACTCAGTTCTTGCTGACTACTGTCCTTGGCCATGAATATTGTGTCTTATTTGACTGATGTAAATCTTACAGTTTTAAGTACTGTCCCTACTGCATCACATGCACACAACTTTACTTGCTAGCAGAATTTCCACTTAATCTTTGTAAGTTTTTTTGCCCTGCATACCTAGCATGTATTTGTATTCAAGCTGCCATTCTTAGATTCAAGCTGTAAAGTATGGGGTTTTGTCAGTTCTGTGTTGCTCTGGCCAACTTCTGCAGGCAAAACCTTTCTCAACAAGTCAAAGAGAAGGAAATAGTCCTACATTTTAGACCATGGAGTTTATATTAGAGAAATGTAAGATTTAATCAGTAGTGCAATCTTTTTGTCCAGTTGGTATCCAAACCTATGAAGTTTAACTGGGATGAAGATTAACCTCATTGCTTGTGTATCTCTGTTATGAGATAATGAAATTGTTACGGAAAAATTTAATTTCAAAGCATTGACTGTATTTTCCCTTTCTATTTGACATTTGCAGTTTTGTAATATATGTATTATAATATGTTTAGTTCAATCATAACTGCTTCACATAACTCATCCGGCTGGAATATTTTAATTGTGGAATGAGATCTGCCGTTGTCAACATGGGAATGGTAGAATGATAATGCATTTAGAACAAAATTTAAGGATATATATCTGAATTAGTGTCTAGAGGAATCAAGCTCCTATTTCACTAGTGCCAACTTGCCAAATTTTTTTAAAGTGTATTTATACAACCTGTGTCTAAGCCAGGCAACCTTTATCACAGTGTTTGAAATATACAGTGTTAGATCTTAAGTAACTTGCTAAAAAAAAAAGGAAAAGCACCCAAACCAAACAAAACACCCAACAACCCGCAGACTAAAACAAACCCCACAAACACAAACAGAAAAGCTCAACAGAGCTCAACATTAAGATTACCTAATTTAAAAGAACAAATGAAGGATGAATAGGCAGGTATGAAAAGACAGTGTAATGTTTTAATCCTTTCTGACTTTTGAAGTATTTAACAGAATCTTTCACTGACTCTGGTTTTCATCAGTGCTTATCCATGAGTTACATTAGCTATAGGTGCTACAGTCACAGTAGCAGGGCAAGTCTTCTACAGTACAGAAAATTTATTACAGGAGGCTTTTCATATGAATAATGCAAAAGATTTGAGTGGTTCAATGAGGGGAAAAAAGGCAATCCAAATGGATTCTTCCACTTACAGGCTTTAGGGGTCATTTCTAAAGATTTCACCCTAACAAACTGGTTGCATTTAAAAGCCTAATAAAACTTAAAGCTGTGTTACTAGACTGCATCTGCTCTTGGTACAATGGTTTATTTTAAGGCATTGAAATAGTGCCTGTCAAGTAAATTACATACCCAAGAAACACAACTGACAAGTACATTGCATAGAATGTAGTCCGAGCTGCCTTGAATTTTAACCACTGTGATATGCGGTACTTCAAAAACTATATAACAAAAACCATCCATTTCCTTTTGGTGAAATATTAGTATTCCTTGGAATTCTGGTTCCATGTATCCTCTCGCACTGAAATAATTTGAGGTGAGATGTTGATTCCTTCTCTTCTATTTTCTTCGGCTCTCTTTGTATTCTGTCTTGGCTTGTTAGTCTTTGTATTGATTTCTGTTTTTCTTTATTGGCACTTGGAGAGAAAAGTGGAACCTCACGGACAAATTAATGGAAAATATTTATTGTTTTAAGAGATCATGCTTAAATATTATGTTTAGATAGACCAGCAGTAGAGTGGGTTTGAACCCCTTGTTCATTGTTATTCAGACTCTCCATTAGGAAACTGTTCTGCTTTCATACAGTACACAGTATGATTCATAAAATATGGTACTTTGCCTTTTCAGAGGTTACCAGCAAGCCCAGCTGCTGTTTCACAGTATTTATAAAATTACTTTAGAATTTCTTAAAATTACTGAAGTACCATAAACAAATATTTCATGTAAAATATTAATTTCAGTACCAGTCTTGCTATGATGTGAGAAACTGGCATGTACAATGAGACAATGAGTTCTTCCACCTGGTGGTAAAGGAGCAAGAAGACAACAAATAACAAAGGAGTAATTTTGGCCATAGCTGGGACTTCTGGATATAATTTCACAGATTGGCTTGGATACCTCTTCATTTTGATCTATGTGGTTCCCTTTGTAATAGAAGGCAAAAAATCACATGGTAAAGATACAATGGCATTCCAAAATGCACTCTCTGGGGTCTTACTCTAAATTACTACACCAAAAGAATGAGCCCAAATAAAATAGCCAACTTCCAGAGCTAAAAGGCTACAAGAGAATATTAATTCTCTTAGCTATTAGAAGGCTACAGAGGTATTGATAGCAGAACAGCTTCAATGCATGTGATGAAGACATGCAACTGAGGCAGCAATAACAGCAGCAACTTCAGATTAAGCCAAAATGAACATAAAAAAATCTTACAGGTTGTATGTAATATCCTGTGCCTGCTTCTACTCATTTCCTACCCCATTACAAAAATGAACGCAGTGCTCAAGAACTTGCTTCCTTGTCCTTTTTGAATGAGTACCAACGATACTAGATTAATAATACACTTTAATGTTGAGTTTCTTAAGCCTACTGTCCTAAAGTGGCCAAAAGGCAGGTGAGGGGTTGAACTAGTTCACAAGTTTAATCCTCTGTGGCTAGACTGAAGATCATAAAAAGTATTTGATAATATGGTAAAATACAAAGGTCAGGCTCCAGCTTGTCCCAAAAGGCATCTGTGAAGATACCTGAAGATACTAAGATTCAAGGCTCTACTTGAGCATACTGACCAGATGTTTTGCTTTTTTAAAACAAAGTATTGTAAAAGAAGGATTTTAGGTACTTCAAGCACTTCTAGAGAAACAGAGAAATACTTTGTCTTTGATTTCTTTCAAACTGGTAGAGAAGGAATGAGATGTGGGAAAGTAAGGAACTCCCTGCTTCAGCCACTGTTGGGATGAAGAGCACTGACTTCCCTCTTGTGCCCTAGGCCAGTGCTAAAATCATCAGACTCTAGTAAGGCAAGTTGAGGTTCTTTCTCCACAGCTCTGTATTGGAAAGAGTCAGAAGGAAGGAAGAACTTGGAGAAAACTTCAGATTTTTTGATTATCAACACATGACCATAAATTACTTGGATTTTAAGGTGGAGAAATCATGACCACTGCAGCATTTTTTATTTCAAGAAACTTGGTGTTCCAAAGAGTTTTCTTTTTCTGGAGAGTTCTCAAAGAGGAAGTTGCTCTTCAGCTCCAGCTTGGTCATCACCTATGAAGTGGCTGCAGGACTGATCAAGTCTTGAGGCCCAAGTCTCTTCCACAGTTCCCATATATACCTCTCTCTATATGTCTGTGAGAGCTCTTACACTGCAGAGTAAGGATTGCTTTGGGCTAGATAGCTTCCACAGTCTCCACTGAGTCAAGATCTTTGAGCTCATTGCTAAATGCAAATAATTATTTTGCTTTCAGAACAGCAATATATCTGCTTTGGCTTTGCTTTATCTATCTACCTTAAATTCTCACTTCAGGGTTAGCTCCAAAAATCTGGCAGGACCAACGTCCTATTTTCTTTGTCCCTTGTTTGTCATATGTTTGGATTTTCTTTGGCATTTTTTTTTCTCTCAGTCTTAGCTGAGTCTAAGAACTGTACATCAAGGATCCTATTGCTGATGAAATATATAATTGCCTCCTATAATTTCCCAATATCATTTAACAAAATTAAGGATTTTTATCTTCAAGTTGAAGAAACTTGATATTATATTCAGGAGCCATGAATTTGATTCATATAAACATTAATTAAGATTAAAAGTCTGTTCTTCCTCATCATTTCAACTGAATGAGAAAATGGTGACTGACATTTTTTTCTCCTGCTTTCTCTTGCTGTTTCATATAATGAAAAATGCAATATTGGTAATGAAAGGCAAAATGAATAGAAAAGTACTTACACCTGTGTTTGATAGTATTAAGAGCTTAATGAAGACGGAAGTTGATAAAATTAAACTGATTTTTATTTAATAAAATGCTTTTGTTCTGTAATTGCAGTTTTAATCACTTTTTGAGACATCAGGCTTACTGAGCTTACTTTGCTCTCAAGAAATGGCTAATTAAGAAGACAGTATGACCTGTCTATTTAAGGCTCAATTCTACTCAGTTAAGAATTCTTCTTTGTGGATGAGATTTACCCGTATTAATCTAAGATCCAAGACACTGTTTCATTCTGCTAGCAACAGAAGGTAGAAACTGCATGTACATGGACCATAAGCTGACACAGCTAAACAGATAAATAATATTTAATGGGCAGCATTTACTTTAGCATTGTTATGAATTTTCTTTTTTTCTTATGAATAGCTTCCTCCTGTTGCACTGTGTGCTATGTAAATCAGCTGACATTGTATGAAGACAAAACTAGCTATTTCAAATTTTTAATATAAATGATTAAGTTTTAAAAGTTGTCAGAAATCTTGAATACATACAAAGCAAAACAACCCAGAGAATACAAAATGAGAGGTTTTTAAAAGTGTTTTATTTAAAAAAATTGATTTTTACTTTAAAAAGTGAATTTAGTGTAAAAGCCAACTCTGTTCAGTGTAAGATTCAAAGGGATCACTGCTTTGTATTGTAAGTGGGCTGCATAAGAAGCTGGATCTTGACTTCTTGCTGTAATATTTTTAAAGGCTGATAACAGTCAGCTGTTCAAGACTAGATATTTTCCAAATAGACAATACAAGCCACAGTAAGCACATGTACAAGACTATGTTAGGACATAGAGGAAGGAATTTGTGCTTCCATGGTGCATCTTGCTTACATGATGTATGGAAAAGAGTTTAAAATGCAATGATTTTGAAAAATATTTACTCATTGGATGTAATGAATTGGCAGACAGAACATTAAAACACTAGTAAATGCATTTAATTCCATTTATAGCAGTCTTCACTGTCCTTTGCTATCCCCAGACACATGCGAAACTGAAAATCTGATTAAAACATTCTTTTTTGATGTGTCTTCAGGAAGAGCAGTTATGAATTGTTCATAACTGCTCATTAGCTTGAGTTATTGAACTCCATTAAAATGCTTCCATAACATTTCATGTAAAATCAAAGAAATGAGAGATTAAGGAAAAAAGTAGCATGAATCTGAAGACATTAATATCTATTGAGCCCCAAGTTTAAATTACAGTAAAGGGAAAAGAGAAGATAGAATATACTCATAGTGCATTAAGGGACTGACAAAAGAGAAATAGGGGTAGCAAAGTATTTGATACGTGACTAGAAGAAGTTCAGAATGGTACATATACAGAGACATACAGTTTCAGAAAAGCAATAGCACAAGGGGAACAAAGTAGAACCAAAAGAAGACAGAAGTAATGAACCAAACAGCCTGTATGGACCCGGCATGGCGGAGGTTAAACAGTGGTTCAAAGCACGTGATTCTCAGGAGGATCCTCCAGTGGCAGGAGCGGCAGTGATGGAGAATACGTCCAGGCCTGCTGCCTGCCCTACCACCTGATACAGGCGAGGGGCGGGGACAGAGAGCTTAAATATCCCCGCGAAAGCCTGTAACCGCGTGTATACCCACCGTCTTCTGAACTTCGCTCGGAAAAGGAACACGTGCTGCTGCAACCTGAGCCTTGGAGGTGGTGACTCTCCTCCTTTCTATTTATCGTGTAACTTTTCCTTCCTCCTCCTCCCTCTCTGCACCTACTCCCCTCTCCCTTCTTTTTTTCTCCCTTTTCTCCTCGCAACACATGCGACTGCAGCAGTCTGGTGGTTTTGGTTTTGGGCTTTGGTTTAGACTTCGGCAGCATCAGGCTCTCTATGTTTTTCTCGGTTCCCTTATACAGTTTGTTACAGTGTTGCCAGCGTTGCTACCTGACATAGTGTTCCGGTAACTTCGGCTGTTGTGGCTTCTTGTCTGTGCTGTGTTGCTTAGAAGGTGTTTGATCGTTTGTATCCACAGTCTTCAGGGCGTGCACCTTGTTTAGTAAAGATACTGTTTACACCCTCTTCCTGAGTGATTTGTATTGCTTTGGTGCTATGCCGGGATAAAGAGCTCACTTTTTAAAGTGGGTCGTGACACAGCCCAGTATGTAAATATTGCTGCAAGCAGTTCTGCATAGGCAAATACATTTTGTTTGGGTTTTTTTGGGGGTTTTTTTGTTTCGTTTTATTTTGATGTTTTGTTGTTTTGTTTTTTTTCCTAGGAGGGTGGTGGTGTGTTGTGTGCTGGTTCTTAACAATATTGTTAACAAAGTTACATTTGGCCTTAGGCATAAAATACTTCAAGTTAATAGAACCATAATGTCTATTTTTTTCCTCTTTTGTTTTTAAATAAAAAACCTTTTTATTTTCCATGTGTGTGTTTGCTTTTAAAGTATAGTACTGAATGTTTGTGAGATTTTTAATTTTTATCTATAGAAAAGTGAGATATTTAAGAAACCAAGTGTGGAATCCAGTATGTGGAGGCTACCTATTTTGATAGGATGCTTGATTAGACTATGCGTAGATTTGGAATTAATATTTACATTTGCTGCATGGAGTAGCTTGACCTACCTGTGGAGTGCTGAGCCTGGATTTTCTGCCATTTTATATCTGCTTTAACTAAGGAGCTACTTGACAATGTATTTTAACCCTTAAAGTCCATAAGTCACATAGTGCTAAGGTCAAGTTATATTTAAGATTGATATAAGGTGTAGCTCGCTATTCTGATTGAATAATGGAAAGCCAGGCTGCCTAGTTATGACTCCTCCTTACTGCCAAAAGTCAATAGTCAAAATTCACTCTGACTTCACAGAGTTCCACTACTGGTGGATACATTAGCTCATAACCAGCAGATTTTATATTGGGTTAGCTAAAAAGTAGTCATGTCTCTTTCTGGGTAAATGAAAGGCAAATTTTTCATAGGAAACAAAAACTGTATTAAAAAATATAGTGTCTGTTTTGTCCAGTTATCTTTTGCTATCTTCCAGGCGACTTCAAGGTTCCATGCTCAAAAAAGATCTTACCTTTTTAAGCAAAAAACAGTTCCAAGAAGGATTTTATATCCTCAGCAGCAGTTAAAGTTTTACCATTCCAGGTGTTTTGTAAAGAACGAAACAAATAGTAGTGGTGTCAGGTCTGGCCACCAGAATATGGTGGATGTGGTAGCACATCCCATCCAAGCTACAACTATTTTTGATAAGTGACCAAACCTGTGTGTGGTCTAGCATTATCATGGAGAAACACAGCACCTTTGTGACTCACCAATTCTGGATGCTTCTGTTTGATGGCATCATTTAATTCTTCTAGTTGATGACAGTACACATCCAAAGTAATGGTTTGATTCCTTGGGAGCAATGCAAAATACACAATACCTTTGAAATTCCACCAGACTGACAGCACAACCTTCCATTGGTGAACATCTGCTTTTGAAGTGCCTTGAGCTGGTTCATCACGCTTACTTCATGATCTTTTTCATTTGTTGTTGTTGTAGGTGATCCATTTGTCATTGCCTGTTATCATAACTTTCAAAAATTGATTGTTTTCCTCATGTTTCAAGAGAAAGAATTGCAGATGTCAATGTACTTAGTGAGATTAATTTCTTTGAGCTCATGTGGTACCCAAATACTGAGCTTTCTAATGTATCCAGGGAGTTTTAAATGGTTTTTCAATGCTTGATTTAGAGCTGTTAACATTATCAGCCATCTCTTGTGTCATTAAATGCTGATTGGAGTTGATCTGTGTCTTCATTTTGTTGTAATCAACTTTGATTGGCCTTTCTGAGTGAGATGCATCTTTAACATCGAAATCCCTGGACTGAAATTTAGCAAACCAATTCTGACACTGCTATTGTTTTAAGGCATCTTCACTGTACACATCTCATAACTTTTTATGAGTTTGCCCAATGTTTTTTCCTTTTCTGAAATAATACAGCAAAATAGGATGAAAATGTGCCTTTTGATTTTCCATTTTGAAATTGATGCCAAATAAACAATCGTTAACACAATTGTGCACTATCTTTTTCAGCTATCAGCTTTCAAGTTACATAATGAATTTGTGGTTTAAAATGAAGCTAGTTACATTTCAAGACCTGTGTGTCCATCTGTTAAAAAAAGCACAAATACTTTTTGACCAACCCAATAGAATGAGAAGGATGTTCTAAACTTCTTATATTTGAATACAGTTTCGTAGAATTGTTTCTGAAAGGTGTAAAAGACAAAGTATTCAGACTGCAGATATACTTGGAGGTACCAAAAAAATTTGTTTGTTTCAATGAAATCTATTAAAAAAATAACTTTTTAAATATAGTCTGTCTGTAAATTGACTTGACAAACTACTGATTAATACAATGTCATAATTGCGAAGAATATGGAATAAGAATGTTGTTTAAATAATACTAGTGTCATTAGCTTGGTGAAGAAGAGACTGAGGGGTGATATCATTAATGTTTATAAATTTGTAAAGGGCGAGTGTCAGGAGGAAGGAGCCAGGTTCTTCTCAGTGATAGCCAATGACAGGACAAGGGATAATGGGAGCAAGCTGGAGCATGGGAGGTTCAACCTGAAGATAAGGAAAAACTTTTTCACTGTGAGGGTGACAGAGCCCTGGAACAGGCTGCCCAGAGAGGTTGTGGAGTCTCCTTCTCTGGAGACATTCAAAACCTGCCTGGACGCGTTCCTGTGTGACCTGGTGTAGGTGATCCTGCTCTGGCAGGGGGGTTGGACTGGATGATCTTTTGAGGTCCCTTCCAACTTCTAAGATTCTGTGATTCTGTTTGATTCTGTGAAATACCATTTTTCCTCATGTTTACATAGTAAATGAGATACCAATGGTGCATTCATTTGTGTGATAAATAATATGCCTTCTTTCTCATGTTACTAATCATCTGATTTTTAACACTTTTATATTAAACATCAAGTACATCTGACCTTATATCTAGGTGTTCATATAATTTGAATGTTACAGTAAGAAAAATGCACACAGAAATGTTGCATTTTCCAGTGTTATTCCCTATCTGACTGTCCAGGAAAAATGCATATCATCCTTCTGAGACACTGAGAATATAGATGAGAACGCTAGAGAAATAAATGCTAATGCACCAAAACACTGCATAAAAGACTAGAGGAATGTGGGAAAGTGTGACAAGGTTTTAAAAATGGATTTAAAAACAGTTTCATGCCAGCACTGTGATTACTGAGAAGTTTGCTGCTAACAAATTAATTCACTTTTCCAGGTTATAGATTTGATATTTAGTACTTTTAAATTGTAATATAAGGTAGAGAAGAGTTCAAAAATACAACAAGAAGGCATAGATTTTTGCACTGATTCACTGTCATCTTTGCACTTCTTTTCATTGCCATCATGACTATTGGCACAAAACTTATCTGAACGTTTAACAGCTCCAGTTCTGAAGTACAGGATTTTTCCTATCATTACATTCCCTTTGTCCCAATAATCTTATTTTTACTTTATTTCACTCCAGTTCTATATACAGTCTACTCTGCAATTGATTGATTGATGTTATGGACCACGTCTGTTTAATTGTTTGCTTAGATAATTAGGTGATGGATTCCTAGGTGCTATGCTTTTAGAAACTTGGGAATGACTGAGGAAAGGCTGATTTTGAGTTCACAGCATGACCTGTTTTCCTAATAATAGACAGACTTCCAACTTGTATTCTATTGTGTTTGGCTAGCAGTAAATATTATTTCTTGCTTTGTCACAATAGTTTTTTTGCTGGGTACTAAAAGCTATGTGTGTGTGTACAGACTAAATGTAGTTCTAATCTGCTAATATTAAAAAAATCACAAAAGAATTATTATCTTTAAAAATTGTGGTTAAGTATATAAATGCTGAATTAGTGGCAATGTGTCCACTAACTAGATTTTAGGTGTCAGCTGCTATGAAGAACCATCCCTTAGTTCCAGGGCAAAGAGGAACTGAAGCATTCAGCCTTGGACTCCAGTGGCTACAGTGGTTCTGGTCTGACTTTGAGGTACTGAGAGGTTACTGGAAGAGGAGCTGGTGGTTCTCCTGCCTGCACCTGGCAGTGGAGCTGTGACATAGAACAACAAAAAGCTTTGCTTTAAATTTTCCAGATCTCTGAGGGTAGCGTTGAAATAATGTTTCTACTCAAAAGCTTGAACTGTTGACTAGTGATCTTTTAACATGAATTTAGCCTTTTTCTACTTGTTTTATCCTTGCAAATCAAGTCCTGAGAGAGGACAGATCAGCAGGCCTGAAACTTCTGAATGTTGAAACAGTTTTGAAAATCTTCTCTCACAGTCTTAGGTTCTACACTACAGATACTTTAAATCCAACCTGAAATACTTAGTTTCTGTTTATTCTTAAACTACTTGTAATGATTTTATTTCAGGCTTTTATTATCTTATTTGACAAATCTGAGAGTGTCTAGCTACAAAAATCTATGAATTTCAATTAAAAAATATAAAAATGGTAGAACTGCACACTTGGAATAAGTTAATTAAAAATTACATAGTTGTGATATTGTATTTACAGATTTACTGCTTGTAACCCAAAATCTCCAAATAGTCTCATGTTTGAAGATGCTTACTTGTAAAAAATGAAGCATTATGCCATAGTCTAAAGAGCAGTTTTTGTCATTCTTTTCACTACATAACTTCAGTGAATACAGTAAAGCACAACAGAAGATAAATTTAGGTGATCTCAAGTCTGGAGTTTCCACTCAAAATCCAGTATGCAGCATCAGATTCATTAAATAACGACAGGTGGTGAGGCTGATCTAGTTGCCTCAGGTTGTTTCCTCTGAATAGCTGTATTTGATTTAATGTTTTTAAATGAAATTACAGCAGGTAAGTGTAAATGTTTCTTAATGCAATCCATTTATGATTGCACTGATATTCTGGTAGATCTTTAGCTTTTCTGTCCAAATCATTCTCTACACATGTACTAACTGTTAAACACTGTCTGAAGAGTAAAATCTGCCTGGGAGCTGTGTTCTTGTTCTATCACTAGCTGTTTTATTGGAAACCTTTCCTGGTCCATGCAGACAGAGGAAGAGCTGAGGAACTTTTTAATACAGCAGAGATGAAAAGATAGAAGAAAAGAAGATAACATGGGAAGAAGAGAGAAATTGAAGAAAGTGGAGATACAATTAAAAATAAGTCAGTAAAGAGGGGAGAACAAAAGATTAAGCTTAATTTAAAAAAACAATACAAAACAAACTGAGAAAGTGTTTAAAATTGCTGCTTGTAGGACCTTTGTGAAACTCAGTTGCAGACTCAGCAATCCCACAGATAAGCAGAAGGCCCGAGCACATTCATTGAAGATAAATGGTATCCCCCAATTGAACAGAAACCCCTTTGTCTGTTCTACTAACCCTATCTCGGAATGTCCAGGGATGAAATATAGGGACCGTGTGTTTGTGTAGCCAAAGGTGTTTAGAGAAATAGTGCTGATAATGCCCAATTAGCAGAATGAGTGACAAAATACTTCTGCTTCTGCGAGAAAGGTGAAAAGTTTACAGCGATGAATACAATGAGCCTTCATCCTGAAGACTATGAGCCTTCCTCCCCTATGACCCCCGAAGACCACCAGAGGGTCATAGGGCACATGCCCAGATAGGAAGAATTATATGCTAATGATTTTCAGAGGAATCCTAGCTTCGTATTCATGAATTCTCAGATATCTCATGAATATGTATGAATACGTAGCATATAAACAATCACTTTGTAATGAAAAATCAGAGTCCTCCCAAGGAATGATCCTGGGGACTCCCTGCACCTAATAAAGAATACCTGCTCCCTAAAACACAATGGAGTCTTAGAGAGTGAACTTATTTTCCAGCTTTTTGTGGAATCAAAACAAACAGAAAACCCCAAAACCAACACTCTTGTATCTGCCTGTTTGTTTATGGTGGGTTTAGAACATGAATGGTCTTGTCCAGGAGGTGTGCTGGAGCCTTTTAAGCAGTCTTGATCTGTTTTCAGTCTGATGGACACAGTTCTGGTTCTCAGAACTATATGGAAGTATAGATGGAAGATGGAAATATAATGTAAACATCTGTCAGCACTCCCTGAAGCATTTGTTATTCAGAATACAGAGCTCCTAGAAAGAACACAAAAACTTTCATTACCAAAAAAATGATGCATTTCACTACAGCAGACAAAAGATGGCTCTCCATGCCACAACAGAAGGCTAAACTAGTGCTGTATGCTGCCTTGGTCAGCAGGTATAAGGAAATGTCACAGAATCACAGAGTCTCAGGAGTTGGAAGGGACTTTGAAAGATCATCTAGTCCAACCCCCCTGCCAGAGCAGGATCACCTAAACTAGGTCACACAGGAATGCGTCCAGGTTGGCCTTGAATGTCTCCAGAGAAGGAGACTCCACAACCTCTCTGGGCAGCCTGTTCCAGTGCTCTGTCACCCTCACAGTGAAAAAGTTTTTCCTCATGTTCGCATGGAACTTCCTATGCTCCAACTTGCTCCCATTACCCCTTGTCCTGTCATTGGACATCAGAGAAAAGAGCCTGGCTCCTTCTTCCTGACACTCGCCCTTCACAAATTTATAAACATTAATGATATCACCCCTCAGTCTCCTCTTCTCCAAGCTAAAGAGACCCAGCTCCCTCAGCTGCTCCTCATAAGGGAGATGTTCCACTCCCTTGATCATCCTTGTGGCCCTGTGCTGGACTCTTTCAAGCAACTCCCTGTCCTTCTTGAACTAAGGGGCCCAGAACTGGACACAATATTCCAAATGTGGTCTCACCAGGGCAGAGTAGAGGGGAAGGAGAACCTCTCTCAATCTACTAACCACACCCCTTCTGATACACCCCAGGATGCCACTGGCCTTCTTAACCTCAAAGGCACATTGCTGGCTCATGGTTATCCTGCTGTCCACCAACACTTCCAGGTCCTTTTCTGCCTGGCAGCTTTCCAGCCACTCATCCCCAAGCCTGTAGTGCTGCATGGGATTATTGCGACCGAAGTGCAGGACCCGGCACTTGGCCTTGTTGAACCTCATACAGTTGGCCTCAGCCCATGTCAATAACAGTGAGAAAAAAACAATTATTTCCCAGCCTCCACTTATTTTAAATTTTGGGGGCCTTCTAAAGACATTTGTGTATTTGATAACCCTTAATGAATTTTTCATTTTCATTCAAATATTTGTTGAGTGTCCTTGAACCTATGTAGACATCTATTAGCCACAATATCCTCTGGCAGCAAGTCCTACAATTTTATTACCTGTTGCATGGAGAACAACTGGCTTTTGCTTGTTTGAAACTTGTCATCTTCTTTAATGTGGTGGCCTTTAATTCTTGTATTTGAAAAAACCCCAGTGGACAAGTGATTTCTGTCCGAGTTATAGGAATAAGAATATAGCAAATGTCTACTCGGCTGTTTCTAGTCTAAGGAGACCTAACTTAGTTGTCTGTCCATGTAGCCATTGGTACACTCCGTCTCTGAACTTTTTCTAATGCTATTCCATACTTTATTCTGGAGGATTGAGGTGGGGTGAGCTAGTTGAATACCATGGCATTAATGTGTCTTCTGTTTTCCTAGAACTAGAAATATTGTAGACCTGATTTCTGTCAGTATTATTCCTTTCTCTGAGGAAATGTCTGTGAGAAAATGGGGTTTCTGTGCTCTGACCTAAAAATATATCTAAGAGTAATTAATAAACTCTTATTTAAGAAAAATAAATGATAAATAAAGGCAGGAAGAGGCAGCCCTCAGGAGTTTTTCCTAGAATGCTTGCTGGAAGAGTAAGGCAATATAAGTGAAACAGAAGAATATGGCATTTTTTTGAGACTACAGGTTCTGCCATCTACAATTACTCATGTGAGAGATGTGGGGAGCAAGCACATACTACTGTATTGGCCAAAGTCCTCAAGATCAGCTATTACTTCTACTGTTACTATCCTCTAGCTAAAGATTAACTTGTGTAGGGAGAAGTTAAAATCTCTATTATTTAATCTTCTCCTGTGGCGTTATTTGGTCTATGTACTTTCTGTCTTTTTTTCCTGTCTCTTTAAAGATCTTGGCTTTTCTATCCATTATAAATTTCTTTCTGTCAGCCTACGTACGGGAGGGAATTTTAAAATAATTCCATGGTTTCATCTTGTTAAAGTTTCTGAAGACCCAAGGCAGTTAAGTGTCATGAACTTAATGTGTGCTGTGCATTTAATTTAATTTTAAATGGTAAACATTAATTTTATTGTTTTGCTTTTCTTATGATTTACACCATAGCTCTTTAAAAATGACTAATTTTCTGTAACTGTTTTATTTTGAATGCACTTTTAATATATGTAAACTGTCAAGCATAAGTTTCCTATCCTCAGAGGAATCCTTAGGCTGGAAGAAATAATATTACCAAAATTACTTTAATATGTATTTTAATGCTTTTTATGAATTGTAATTTTTTAATTACATAACTAAATATTTTCTGGTTTGGTGTAATATATTAAATCTATTATTGTAGTTTTACATGATGCTATATAATTAATAAAATAAAATTAGCTGCTTCTAATATTTAAAAATGTCCTTAAATCAACAGATAATATTAATATTAGATAGCCTGGTTTAAGCTGTTGTTCAAGCTACAAGTCTTTATCGCTAGACTATTTGAAAGGAATGATGGACTAACTCTGTGGGTTTTGGCTCCAAGTTTAAGATTTCTGTCTGCTTGTGAGCAAGTGCCAGAATCACTTTTCAAAGATCTCGTTTATGTGCTGTCATGGCTTATGAAAATATGAACAAAATCCCACATGGGTCTAGAAAGACAAAAGAGATCTCTTAGAGGTATTGATGTAGAAAAGCATAACAATACAGATCTTCACTTGCGCTAGATGTAGAAATATGTGACTTTCACAACATCACTTCTTGTAGGACTTTCATCCAATTTCCTCTCTATCAATTCTGTAACAGACATTTGTCCCCAGTTTGTATGTTGCGTTTGAAGTCACTCTATTACCTTATTTTTCTTAATTGTTAGTCTAATGGTAAAGCTTCTGGTTGACTTTTTCTTCTGCCTCAAAAGGAAAAGTAAAACTGAAACTCTTTCTATTTGGCTCATCTTTTATTCTTGTGAGAACTACTGTAATGATGGCTGAAAGACCAGTGAAAAAAACAGTGGTAATTTTATTTTTAGCAGTATTTTACCTGTTCATGAATTATTTGTAATGTAGGAATTTTTAAATTATTATTATTTTTTCTCCCCTAATAGAATAGTCCGTTTCAAAACTCAAGGAACTCACAATGAAAGGAGAAAACTGACTTGGACATAATTTTTCTTTTTATAAGTAAGTAATTAGTCTATGTTATTAGTTTTCTGTCATTTCAGATTAAGTGTGTGTGTGTACTTAAAACATCTTCCTTCCTAATAATTACACTTAGCTGTGCTTAGCAGGGTGGCATCCATTTATGTGTATTAGTGTGACTGTGATTCCTTTTACAACTTCTCTCTGAATGGAAATAAAAGAATGTTCACTAAGATCGCATTTCAGACTTTGAAGGGAGGTTGAAAGAGAGCTTAACTCTTACCAAAATCACTCAAATGAAAAAGGGAATATTTCTAAATTTACCTGTGACAGTAGAATTGCTAAACAAAACTAGACATAATCCATGGAGCTTAAATACTGGAGTAGATATTCCCTTTCTGAGCATCATAGTCTGTCTCACAGTGCTCTGCGAATTCTGATTTCAATCCTGACTGAAAAGAGAGAAGATGAAGGAAGAAACTGTATCGCTGTAGGAAAAAAAAAATAAAGTAAATGTACCGTTTCAGTTCAGGTACAGGATAATTTTTCTTCTTAGTCACAACTTTTTTCCTTTTTTTTTAATTCATTCTGTATTCTTTTCCTTTATTCTTACATCTTAGGTTAAGTACTGACAACTTAATATCTGAGAAGTCCACCTGTGCTTACTTAAAATGCTGCTAGTATTATTTTGTAAAGCGTATACATTTCTACCAAAAGAAAAACCACTTTATACTGCCATGCCTTTGAATCAATTGTCTTTTTTTTCCTAAATATCTAGTAGATACTTACGTTGTGCTAGAAAAGAACAGGACAATTTCCATTTGTTTTCCTTGAAGTAAATGCGCAGGTTGTTACCCTGAGGAGTCTAATCTTTGTGGTTAAGAAAAGCAGGCAGCTATTACCCCACAGCTAAAATTAATAATTCTTTAGTGTGAAATATAAATCCTTCTGAGACAGTATACATGATTTTTTCCCCCTCACTTGATCTTGAAGTTAGAAAGAAGTGAAAAGGTAGGTACGATCTGAACTATAAACAACTAAGGCAAATGAAAATGTAGTTAGAAAAGCAAAATGAAGCAAATGGTAGGGCTTGGGATATTTCAGATTCTCAGTGAAAGTTAAAATTAATAATTGGAAATAAAAACTAGCCATACTGCATGCCTGCTGTTAGCATTGCATAGTAGTTCTTTGCTACAGACCTGAACTAAAACTCCTTGTGTTAAATTCGAGCATGATAGAAGGAGTAGGGTTGTAAAGAGGTAACTCATGGAGCTTACTGAGTTGAATGGATTGGTGATGATAAGTTACGGTTTAATGCAATATGAAGTGCAAACACCTAGCTGATCATTCCCAGGATGGAATTGTTTCAAGATACTAAAAGAAAACCCCCAAAAAGCCAAAAACCCACCCTAGTTTAGTCCATTTTTTTCTCTGATTAAGAATGCCATTAAGTATCTTGCTGTGCATTAGATGATGTGAAGCTGTTCTGTGTGGTGGAAGAAGTGAGAACAGCAGTGTATGGGTAACATGGCAGAGGTTTTATTTGTTTCATATAGACTATCAGATGGTAATCACTTAAAAATACTTCTGATATGGAATTTCTCTGTCACACTCTTGAAATATTAAGCTGCATTTTTTTCTCCCAGGGATTTACTCATTACTTTATCTAGCTTCTTGCCTCAGCTGCATTAGGTCTGCAGCTTGTACATGTTCTGCAGCTGATTCATAAAAGATTATTAAATTGAACATGCATGACAGAAGCCACTAACAAGTGTGCCATTAGCTAGTTATTTGCATACTTGCTGTAAACTATCCTTATTGAATAAATAAATTAAAAAAGAAAACAGTAATACAAGCAGTTGTGAGATAAGACATGCTGAAGATGGGGAAGGAGGAGAACTTGCTGTTAATTCTGCTAATTAATGTTCATAAACCTAGAACTCTAATAGCATTTTTTTATGGTTTTTGCTATGACTCAAAAAACACCCAGCAACTCTCCAATTCCCCCAGAAAAAAAAAAAAACACACCAAAACAAAACCAAACAAAAAAACCCCACCCCAACAATCCAGCAATTTCCTGGAAAGTGAACAGTATTCCCAAACAATTCTGTCCTAACCTAGCTAAACCAAAAAAGTTCACATTTGAAAAGTGAAATAGCATTCTGGATGTGACAATTTTTTGCAGAGAAACATCTCTCTATTCTCATGAAAGCAATATAGGAAATAATTTATGCTATATTTCTATGTGTATGTAATATAAAAAATTAATCAGGCCTATTTATTTAACCACTGCTCTTTCCAGAAGGAGAAATGAACAATAAAAGTGGAATTTAGTTTGGTTTCTGCTCCAAGACCATAACACATACTGCTGACAAAATAATATTGTCTAAATCTGAGCTTGTCATTTGATAGGCAAAGACATTTATTATGTGAGAAAAAGCAATATGTAAATGAGTAGATAGTTTGTTGAGTTTTATTTTTAATTAGGGAAAAGCTGAGAAAATGCACCTTTCTTGTATTTTGGGGGGTGTTTCTCACAGTCTTTTTAATAGAAGGTCTTTACTACTGTACTGTTTTCTTGCCTCTTGATAATACTGCAAGCTGCTAATAAAGTGACTATTGTCCTTAATACAGGAACAAGTACTGTTGTACAGTACAAATTTAGAATGTTTTTGAGCGTCTCAGTGCAGATCCTAACTGGACAGTCAGTACTTTTACCTCAGATGAAATTCTGTACAGAGAGTATGTGCCCACCCAAGGTAGGGTGAAGATCCAACATAGACCAAAGTGATAAGAGCACTGGAATGCAAAGCCAAGGAATTGAATATAATATGCAGATTGGCCATGAAATACTATGTGTGGAATGAACTGAAGACTTTAAGGATTGCTTGGTACATTTCTTAAGAACACTAAGATATGTACTGCTCTGTTAAAATTAGGTAAGCTTAACTAGGACATGATTGTGCATTTTAAATCTGTTGGGATGATTTAGTAGATTGTGTCCTTTCTCTAAGCATGACTTATGCAGGTGTTAGCCATAATAACAAGATATTGTGGCATTACTTGTCTTATATATTTAATACTTTCCTATAAGGCCCATTTGGGACTGCAATAGTTCTTCTTTAGAAGAACACTTGAGCACAGCAATAATCAAAGGAAATCTCAGAGGCTGTCACTGAGGTTTCCTGTGTGTCCACCAAATGGAAGATAAATTGAAAGGTAGCATTGCAATGTCAGATGAGGTGTCATGAAATGGATTTGTACTTATATGACTCAAATTCTTAGGAAGTAAACAACCAAGGGATACAGCTTCTCTTCTTGTTTCTAGCTTCTTAAGTCCTTTGCAGGAAAAGTGAAGCACTTATGTACTTAAAGCTCTTGCTTATGCTTTAGAAAATTCTATGAAAGACTGGATTAACTAGTGAGTTGCATAGGAAGATGGATGCATGTAGGACAAAAGCAAAATTAGAAGTAAACATATCTAGAGACAGGGAAAAAGTGAGTGGTACTCATTTAGAGCAATAACTCCTTGGGATAAAAGATGGGAGAAAGAAAGAAGAAGTTGGATGATGACTTTGAGACTAGATGTCATTATCAGGAGAATTCTCCCATTCTTGGATAAATCATTCATTGGTGTCAAGCTGGTGACTAGTGGTTCTTATTGCTAATAATTATTGATCAGTGGAACTGGCAACAGATTTATAACTGAAAATGATTGCATGGCTCTAGGCAAATTAAAGTATCACCCCTTTCCTTCCCACTTGTCTTCCAGTCCAGAAGTCATCTTTGCATTCTGCAGTAAGCCTGATGGAAAGGTAAACCTAACCCTGGTTTAGCACAAGACAGCTATTTTAAACTAAACAAAATTATGTAAACTATATTGCTGTATGTCTAGCAAATTCACTGTTGTTTAGTTTCTAGTAACAAAACAATTTAACTTTCCCCATAAATCATTAAAAAAAGAAGTTAAATCATTCCAGTGATTCTTCCAAAACCTTGTTTCTGGGCAGGGTTGCTCAGGCTGGTCATCAGAAAAATCACATTGCCACAAATTCCAGTGTACAGTAATGTTGTCTACCTTGGTGTTATGCTTTCAGACAAAAAAAAAGTGAGACAAAATCAAAGAAAACTAGTCCATAGAGACATAACAGAATTATGATTTGAGTAGACTTAATCCTTTTCTTCCTGTCAGATGGACAGAAAACAAGTTGCATCTGAAGTGAACTCTCCTCCAACATACAGATAAAGGACTGTGCAATTTCAACATTGAGTCTGAGAGTAGATTTTTTTCTTCATATGCAAACTAGCGCATGGGCTTACTCAGGTAGCAAGAAAGTGAGTGCATAGGCTGGCTTCTAAGTGGTGTTCCCCAGGGCTAAGTGTTAGGGCCTACTCTTTAACATCTTGATCAAAGATCTGGACGAGGGGATTGAGTGCTCCCTCAGTAAGTTTGCAGACAACACCAAACTGGATGGGATTGTTGATGTGCTGGAGAGTAGGAAGGCTCTGCAAAGGGACCTGGATAGGCTGGATTGATGGGCTGAGGCCAATTGCATGAGGTTTAACAAGGTCAAGTCCTGAGTCCTGCACTTGAGTCACAACAACCCCATGGAGCGCTACAGGCTTGAGAATGAGTGTCTGGAAAGCTGCCATGTGAAAAAGGACCTGGGGGTGATGGTTGACAGCCGAGTGAACATGAGCAAGCAGTGTGTCCAGGTGGCCAAGAAGGCCAACAGCATCCTGCCTTGTATCAGAAATAGTGTGGCCAGCAGGAGTAGGAAAGTGATTATACCACTGGTGAGGCCGCACGTTGAGTCCTATGTTCAGTTTTGGGCCTCTGACTATAAGAAAGACATTGGGACACTGGAGCATGTCCACAGAAAGGCAATGAAGCTGGTGAAGGGTCTTGAGAAGAAGCCTTATGAGGAATGGCTGAGGGAGCTGGGGTTTAGTTTAGTTTGGAGAAGAGGGGAGACCTTATTGCTCTCTACAACTACCTGAAAGCAGGTTGTGGAGAGGTGGCTGTTGGTTTCTTCCATGCTACTAGGGGCAGGACAAGAGGTAGTGGCTTCAAGTTGCACCAGGAGAGGTTTAGATTGGATATTAGGACAAATTTCTTTACTGAAAGAGTGGTCAAGCACTGGAAGAGGCTGCCCAGGGAGGTGGTGGAATCACCATCCCTGGAGGTGTCTAAGAAGCGTGTGGATATGGCACTTCAGGACATGGTTTAGTGGGCATGGTGGTGTTAGGTTGACGGTTGGACTTGAAGATCTTAGAGGTCTCTTTCAACCTTAGTGATTCTGTCAGGATTTCTGTTTCAGTTGCTGTTCATAACTTTGTGTTGTTCTCAAGTCTTAGTCTTTTCAGGATAACCAGCCACTTCATAGTGTCCACATGGACATTTGAATTCTCTTGTGAAAAGGCTCTGAATTAGTTATTAACCTATATGTGTACAAGTAGCTTAAATTTTTCTTTCCAAAGGACATTGCCTTGAACATGTTTAAAGCAAATGCTTCACCTGTCATTCTGCTGACAAATGATACAAAACTAACCTGTTACGGACTTTTGAACAACTAGTTTTAAAAGACTACCACATATCCTTTTCTCAGAAAAATAGTGTATCTGTACTAATTTAACACATTCCATGTGTCTTCCTAATGCTTTCCTGATGCTCCAATAGGAGTTATGTTTGTTGTGATATTGAACATGTTCCAAACACTGCATGTGTGTGTCTTGCTTTATTAGTTTATTTTTGGTAATGATCTTGCATACTGCTGTTCATGTCCTCTTCAGTCTGACTTCAGTGATAGCAGTATCCTTGTTCCAGCTACTGTTGAACTACTTCATAGATCATGAGTTCTCATATGAACTACAAGACCAAGTTGTCTTTCTAAATCTGACGCTTCCCTCTTGAACCTACAAGTTATGGTTCTGGACTTAGCTGGTGAACCTCTTTATTTTTATGAATTGATTTCACCAGTAAATCTGTTAGGCAGACTAGCTCTCTACACACAGGCACCTAGCTTACTTCTGTGTGTGCTAAGTATATCAGTTCCCATTATAGCTGTGTGTGAGATGACCTCTCCTCCTGCTACTGCTTGAAGATAATTTTTCCATGGAGTCTGTATTTGATCTTCCAGCTACATACAGATGTTTCAGATACACCCAGGCATCTCAGATACTACGAGACCTCTGTATTTATGCAACTGATGATCTTAGTCTGTCCAGAATTGGGTTTTGTCATAGTTTAAGCACAGTGGGCAACTGAGCACCACAATGTCATTCACTCGCTGCTTCTTCCACTGCCCCCACCATCACTTGGTTGATCCTTGAGGTCCCTTGAAACCTGCTATTCTATGATTCTATGAGGAAAACTTCTCCGAGGATTTTGTTTATTTGTTTGTTTTCATTCCTCTTTCCAAAGAACTTCTGAAGAAACCTTCAAAACCTACTGTCATTTTCTTAGATGCTTTAAGAATACTGACTTTCACAGAAATATTTGGCACAGGGGAAGGTTTAAATCTCCAGCAGTCACTTAGACTCCTTCAGACTGAGGTGCAACTAAGCAAGAGCTGTATTCTGGACTTTGTTAGCTGAAATCCCTGTATACCAAATAAATTACCTGCTAATGTTCCTGAGTGTGAAGAATGTGGACAGGAGTGATTTCAGACTTCTGTAAAGTGGACGTGTTTTCAGAGTTCACAGAGAGGCTGTAACACTGCCTAATCTTGCCTGCATGGATGTATGCAGTAATGATCCCGAAGTGAGCCTACTTACAACAGCACTTCTTGATGCAAAAGCTGTAGGAGTCTTCTAACTCCAAAGTCTCCCTTGACAGAAGACAACAGGCATTTGCTTTGACTTTGTCTCTCATTCTACACAGTCACACTAGTCCCTAGGTAGGAAGGGGGGAATATTTACTTCTGAAACAAGACCAGTTTATCTTTCTGTACTTAGTTTTACTATAGAGCATTCCAGACTCTAGATTACAGCTATTTGTAGTTAATACTTAGGTTTAGGCCCCTATTTTAAGGCTTAAAAGGTTTGTAAGCATTGCTTAATTTTCTTTGATGCTCTTGTACACAGACAGCTGCACATTCAGATCCACAGTAAACAGCAGCACGTGCCCAGGTCTCACTGACCCTTGACAAAACACAAGAGAAGAACAACAAAAAGAGATCTTCTCATGTGGTTGACCTTGGAGATCAATCATCTCTCCTTCACTCCTTCAATCTTCAGGGATCCTATCTGTTCCCTAAACAAACAAGTGTGTTCTTCTGAAGTCCAGAGTCCTCCTCCTGCTACTTGCCTTCCTCACTTCCACAGTCTCTTTAAATCCAGCCTCATAATTATGGCACTCAAGGCTGCCGTGCGCTACCAATCCCAGCCAGTTTCTCCTTATTCACAGACAGCAGATGCAGCAGAGCACCTCTCCTATTGGCCCATCCAGGTAGCATGCATCAAAAATAATGTCCAATGCAACTCAAAAAATTCGTGAGTTGCTAATACCACTTTGTTTCCTTCCTTGCTTGTTTTTCCTGAAATGTCTGTGTCCTTCCTGCTGTATGTGTGGTAGTATTGTATCACTGTAATTCCAAAGATACCACAACTCTGCGACTGCTAACTGACTTCCAATCCTTCTTACTTGTTTCCATATTTACGTGCTTTTGTGTACAGGCACTTTTGATTGACCCCCTTTCTCTGATATATAGTTTGAGCCAAAACATGCTTTATGATTTGCCAAAGTTTAGTTCAGACTTACAGTTTTTAATGGTTAGATAGATTCTTACTTTTCCATACAAGTGCCTTCTCTGAGGACTGTCAAAATAAAAATTAAAGTAGTGGTACTGACTTTGTTTATATATCTGCCACCACTGCTCTTACTTGCATGGTACATACTTACATTCAATAGTAAGCAGAGCGTCTCTAAAGATTTATGTGAAGGAAATGTTAATGAAGTTAGTCCCAAATACTCATGGGAAATATGTATACTTAGCATAATTTCAGAATATTCAAATAGCCATCTGGTGTCATCTGGTGAATATTTTGGTCAGCACTCTTGACGACACAGTTTTGTTCCAGTTCTGAATGCAGTCAGAAGGCGAAGCTCCACAGACTTAATACTGTTAGAAATGCCTCTGTGTGTTTAATTAGGAAGTTTTTGAATGTATGAAAGTAGCCTATGGGCTTTAAAGGCAAAAACATTCACAAACTGTAACTGCTTCCAGTAGAAAGAGGAAAGTTCCCACTGTATCCCGATGTTATAAATGAAGGGGCAGCCACTAAGTCAGATCAAAAGTTGGATCCACAGTGTTAAAAAATGTCTGTACTTCCATTAATGATAGGCAAGTATCCACAAGGATAAGGACTGAAAGATAATCTAACTGTTGATGTTACTTAAAATGGCAATGCTTATGGTAACTACTTACTCATGTGTTTGATTTACCACACTCTGTTTTGTTCAATACCATAACATATTTTATACTGGGGTAGTATGGGCAACTTATATAAGAAACTGACTTTTAAGTAATTTAATTTCCTATTGCTGCTTTTTGCTGTAGTAAATTGTACTCTGAATACTATCTGCCAGTGTGCATTTATCACTTAGCTACCTGACTTCTCATTTCTCCTTCAAAATGGACAATTCTCAGCTCAAACTGTCTCTCCCTTATAATGCAAAATCCCAGATGATCAAATAGTTGAAGAACTAAATAAAGAAAATAACACTGGTCTCTGGGAGGTAAGGAAAACAATATTGATTGACTTGCTGCTCTGATTACCTACTTGGCAGCATAAAAGGAGGAAAATAAAGAGTGTGGTCATTTCCTTAAAACTCACTTTCAGTTTTCATAGAAATCTATACCCAAATGTCTAAAAAGACAGCTGAGAAATGAGGAGGTTGGAGAGGAATTCAGGTAGCAGCCATAGGTGATATGACAGAATTCCTCTTGTAGGAATTCTCCTTGAATCACAGAATCATTGAGGTTGGAAGAGACCTCTAAGATCCTCAAGTCCAACCATCAAACTAACACTGCCATGCCCACTAAACCATGTCCTGAAGTACGCTTCTTGGACACCTCCAGGGATGGGGATTCCACCACCTCCCTGGGCAGCCTATTCCAGTGCTTGATCACTCTTTCAGTAAAGAAATTTGTCCTAATATCCAATCTAAACCTCCCCTGGCGCAACTTTAAGCCTTTTTTTCTTGTCCTGTCACTAGTTACATGGAAGAAGAGACCAATAGCCATCTCTCCATAACCTGCTTTCAGGTAGTTGTAGAGAGCAATAGGGTCTCCCCTCAGTCTCCTTTTCTCCAAACTAAACAATCCCAACTCCCTCAGCTGCTCATAAGACTTTCTCCAGACCCTTCACCAGCTTCGTTGCTCTTCTCTGGACGTGCTCCAGTGCCTCAATGTCCTTCTTGTAGTGAGGGGCCCAAGAGGAAGGGCCTGCCCACTGAAGGAAGTGAATAAAACACTATGAAGAAAATTATCTTCTTAAATCAAGTTATAAGCAAAAAGGCTTTTATAGTTTTTGAGTATCAAACTACATGCAAAACATGTAGTGGAAAAATCTGCCCTAATTATAGCTGAAGACAGTTATCCTTGTGTTCTGCATGGGACTCAGCAATAGCTTACTTTACTCAACAGAATAGAAATTTAGAACTCGGTCCCAGTCCAGATCTAAGGTAATGAAGTAATAGACTCTTCTGGGATTTTTCAGAACATTAGTGAGAGGAGGAGAGATACTTTAAGACCTGTTTTTTCTGTACTGTCTTTTCTAGTTACTTTCAATTTTTAGGTTTTTTTTCAGATGTGAGGAGTTTTGTAGTGTGATAGAAATGGTCCTCATTGAAGAACCTTGTATTTTTGGGATGTTCACTATAATGAAAATGTCTTGTTAGTCCACCTCAAATATCTTGCCAGTTTGGGGTTTTGTCCATAATTAGGTTAACAATTTAAATAACGATGCTTGAGAGCTTTTCTGCATTACAGAGGGTGAAATGGATCTCAGTCAGCCACAGACACTCAATTCCAGAGTGCATTGCAGATGGGTGCATCCACCCATCACAGCCCTTGTGATCTGAACTTTCTATGCTAGGTTTAAGGACAGCCTTATTTTAATGTCTTTAATTAATGCCTGGACAAAAGGAATTTGGACACTTATTTGTTGTCCCACAACCAAAGCTCTTCTGAAGTTTCTGGAATCCAACCCTGTTATTGTCTAATCAAAGAGGTCATGTATGTTCATAAGAGATTAAAATATGCATGCATGTGCAATTTGTAATTTTATATCAACCAAAAGACTGATTATAATAGTGTACAAGACTGTTAAGAACACATCTGTTAAAATAATGGGAGAATTACACTGTTTGGCAAATACAGGTACTGCACTATCTGTCTTGTAATACATCACAAATGGATTTCATGTGCTCCTTGCTTTAACACGAAGCAGAAACTTTACTCCTTACTTTAGTGGTCAAAAGCTATTGTTACTATATGCAACATACTGCATTATAACCATTTATGCTTGTCATTACATGGAATAGCATAAAAATACAGTTCTCATCAATAAGACTCTTGTCAGTGAAACTTACTTTCATATAGATGTAAATTTTTAATATATAAATACATTTTCATATATATTTTTTATTTTATTTGTATACACATAAAAATATAAAATATGTATACCCACTAAATCTACAGATAGAATTATATTCAAAATTAATAAATACAGTTTATCAACTGAAGTCATGCCTATAGCTAACACTTCTGGTTTCGGCTCATTGACATACAAGTCTTGAGAGGAAATGTGCACTATCTTCAAGTCTGTAATGCCAAATATGTCTTATAGAAGATTTCACCTCACCTCCTTTACTCTGTAAAACTCTATATAAAATGTTTTTGCTGTAGTGTACATTATGGATACGACATGAAAACATAACACACTTTATTGGCAGAAGATAAAAGACAATAGCTCACAAGTCTGATCAGTGAATAAATTTTACTTAGTAAGGCAAATAGTGGGAACTGAAATATGAATATATGGGATATCTTCAGTTTAATGAATGTAAGCATGGACAAAATATTTTATTTGACTCAATTATTAACCTATAATAAGTATAGCCACTTTCAAAACATTATAAAGAGAGAGCAGAAAGTCTTAAACACAATAAGGCATTAAATTCACATAGATTAAATAGTTAAGATTCAAGAGTCCTGGTCTACAGCTACTCACTTTGGTGTGGAATTGTTTCTCTTTGTGCACTGAGAAAAGAATTGGACTTTACTTGTAAAGCTGATTAAAAAAGTTGTACCTCTTCTTTTGACATTCAAAACAATAACTATGAATGCTATACACGTTCATATTTCTCTATTGCTAATTTTTCCAGCATGCTCACAGCTATTTGTCAATAGGTGAAGTTTTAAATGTATAGTGGAAATTTATTCTGCTATAAAAATAAAACACTTTGGGAAAGTGTTCAGTTTACAACTTTTTCAGAGGATAAAAAGTACAGATTTAGAGTTTAATACTAAAAAGAATTATTTAAATACTACAGCAGAAAGCATGCTCCTTAGGTAGTTATTCTGAGGAGTATATAAGGACTGGGTATTTGGAACAAAAGATGTGGTGTATCTGTTCACTATTAAAAGGGCTATTTTTACTGGACATGAATCATAAAGTATGTAAAGTATTCTTAAAACATCCAGAAGAAAAAATACAGAATGCCTTTAAGCTAGCCTTTTCCTAGACATTTCCAAGAGATCATGACAGCAAGGGATGTACTAGTCATAAGGCAAACATTCTATGATTCATATATATATGAATGAAGTATATCTACTCCAGCTACTGAAAATAAAAACCAACATTTAAAATGCCATAAGTCCACAGTAAAAACAGGACAGCTATGCTATGCTTTTCTTGTGTTCTTGCTGAGGCTTTTCAGTGCTAGGTATTTAAAAACAGTATTTAGTTAACTAAGTTAGTTTCTCACTATCAGACACTTGGATAAAGAAGTATTAAGCTTTAAACAATTGCAACAGGGCACAAAAAAGTATACTTATACCAAGAGGAAAAAAGAACTAAAACAGATTCTTAGGAAGTCATGACTAACCTGATCTCCTTCTGTGATAAGGTGACCCACTTACTGAATGAGGGAAAGGCTGTCAATGTAGTGTGCCTGGACTTTAGTAAGCCCTTGTCACCATTTCCCACAACATTCTGCTGGAGAAACTGGCTGCCCATGGCCTGGACAGGTATACTCTTTGCTGGGTCAAACACTGGCTGGACGGCTAGGCCCAAAGAGTGGTGGCGAATTGAGTTAAATCCAGTTGGAGGTCAGTCACAAGCAGTGTTCCCCAGGGCTCAGTGTTGGTGCCGCTCCTGTTTAACATCTCTATCAATGATCTGGATGAGGAGATGGAGAGCTCCCTCAGTAAGTTTGCAGATGACACTAAGTTGGGAGGGAGTGTTGTTCTGCTGGAGAGTAGGAAGGCTCTGCAAAGGGACCTGGATAGGCTGGATTGATGGGCTGAGGCCAACTGTATGAGGTTCAACAAGGGCAAGTGCTGGGTCCTGCACCTGGGTCACAACAACTCCACGCAACACAAAAGGCTTGGAGATAAGTGTCTGGAAAGCTGCTTGGCAGAGAGGGATCTGGGGTACTGTTGACAGCTGACTGAATATGAGCCAGCAGTATGCACAGGTGGCCAAGAAGGCCAATGGTATCCTGGCTTGTATCCAAAATAGCGTGGCCAGCAGGAGCAGAAAAGCGATTGTGCCATTGTACTTGGCACTGGTGAGGCCACATCTCGAGTGCTGTGTTCAGTTTTGGGCCTCTGACTACAAGAAGCACATTGGGGCATTGGAACATGTCCAGACAAAGGCAATGAAGCTGGTGAAGGGTCTGTGAGAACAAGTCACATGAGGAGTGGCTGAGGGAACCGGGGTTGCTTAACCTGGAGAAGAGGAAGCTGAAGAGGAGAACTTATCACCCTTTTCAACTATCTGAAAGGAGTTTGTAGTGAGGTGGGGATTGACCTCTTCTGCCAAGTAACAAATGATAGGATGAGAGAAAATTGCCTCAAGTTGTGCCAGGGGAGGGTTAGATTGGATATTAGGAAAATTGCTACACTCAAAAGTTTATCAGACATTGGAACAGGTTGTCTAGGGAAGTGGTGGAGTCACTATCACTGGAGATATTTGAAAGGCAGGTAGATGAGGTGCTTAGAGACATGGTTTAGTAGTGGACAGATTATGGTTGGACTCAATAATCTTCAAGGTCTTTTCCAACCAAATGATTCTATGATTCTGTGGAGAATTATCTGCCATTACATGTTTTTTGAAGTAATGAACTTACTACATGGAAAGAGAAGTGTAAGAATTAAACGAAAGATTTAATTTGGCATAGACAGACAGTTATTTGGAAAAGAATGGTTGTTGATATGAATGATTGTCTGTTCTTACGATTTAAAATCATAATTCTGCTGTATTTAATCTTTTTTTTACACTTCATCATCTTGTTAATGCAGGGGGGAAATGACAAATCACATTCTTCATGTTTTTCAACTGTCTTCTTTTTTTGCCTTGAAGCAGATACTTCTTCAACGTGAAACTCCAGTATGAGTACCTTAAATGCTGAGCTTTGAAATCTAGTCTTGAATCAGGCTTACTGTGAAAATAGTTTCATTAGAGTAATGATAAGTAACAGGCATAAACTTGAGAATTACTAGTACGCTTGAAATAAGACTGGATTTAATCTAAGGTTTAAAAATTTTGTTTAGCTTGTTTTCTCTTTGTCAACTGCTCCTTTTCAGGATTGTATTGCTAAAATAATATTTCTGGTTTCTTTTCCTTTTTTTTTTAATTGCAAGAAATCCCTACTTTTCCCCATAGGGATGTTTTTGTAATTTATTTTGTTGAACTACCTCTGAGGTATTCTAGATAGCTTTAGATAGCTAAGGGCCAGTTGCCACTGTAGGCAACTGTGCTACAGTGTCAAAAAAACCCAGTAGCAGAACTGTGCAATTGTGTCTGCATTGCTGTCCTGGTTTAGGGCTGGGCTGGCCACTAAATCCTGGACAGACACTCTCTATTAACCTTCTCCCCTCTCCGGAAGGGAAGAGAAAGAGAATAAGGGAGAAAGACTTTACAGGTTGGAAATTAAAACTAATAGATTTAATGAAAAAATAATACTACAGGATATTAATGTAAATAGGAAAATATTAAAATATGTACACAAAACCAGTATAAAATTCTCCCCCAATGATGATTATATCACCAGAGGCTCTGTGGAGCAGGGCACTGAAAAAGTCACAGACTGGACCCAGCAGCAGGTGGGACCAAGGATGCAGGAACACATGGATCAGGATTGGAGGCAGGTAAACTAGCAGGTTTCTGCTCAGACTTCGGCCATGGCAGGATCAAAAGAGCCAAAGGAAAGAAAGGCTGAGATGGAAGGGAGGATCCAAGATGGAAGGATCGAGACCCTTGTGATCCCTCAGCTTTGTACTGAGTATGATGTATATGGGTTGGAATATATAGTTGGTCAGTTTTGAGTCTGCTCCTCCCCGTAGGTGCAGATACAGCACCCATGGTGAGACAGCTAGTTCTATCTAGCTCAAACCAGGACAATTGCTTTGTTGTACACAAACCTCAAAAGTATCATTTTATGACTTCGGAGAGGTATAGATATACTTGTAAAATTTCTTGCTGGTTGCAACCATGATAAATTATCTCCAGAAACAGATGGTACATCTAAGTGACACATGAACTATAACTCTCTCATACTATTTAGCTATTTGTTTCCTGTGTTCTGATTTTTTTTTTGAGTTTTTCATTATTTTCCCTATTGGGTCAGTTAGCTCAGTAATCTCACTCTGTCAGTGGCCAGTCAGGAAACCATGTATGAAACAGGATCCTGCTAAAAGCAAGCTTCTAATACAGTTGCTTGATTCAGTGCTTGAATGTTGTTATTCTCTCTGAAAAATTCTTGTTTTATTATTTTAAACAAATTGCTGAGTCATGTCTCAACCTATTTTTCACAACTCAGCTGAATTAGAGACTTGATGTATCTCTTCTAGCATAAAATATTTGTCTCTGGAAGTTTATTGAAAAGCTGCTATTCTGAGGGGTGGCTATATAAAGAAAGTAAAACATTGTTAACCTTCTAAGCTTCGTGAATTTGGTTTATTCACCTACTCTCCTTTGGCTTCCTCTAGACTTGTAAACAGTAAGGATCTCAGAAGGCGATTCACAGAAGGAGCACAACTTACACCTTCTGAACTACTTTTTGCAGGAACCTACCTCCCTTACCTACAAAGGCTACTGGCCCAAGTGGTCGCAAAAATAAGCCTTTAATTTGTGTCGTGAGAATATTTGTGTGATTCACTCATGTAGTAGAAGAACTTGGACTTAAATTGCGGACAGAATAAGACAAGGGCACAGGTAGAGAAAGAAATTGAGAGAAAGGCAATGACAGTATAATGGACAGATTGTTCTTTGTAGATTTCTGATGGAAACCACAGATATGGATTTTTTTTATAATTATGATAATATTTGTGAAATTATTGCTTTGGAATTTATTTATAACAGAAAATGCACTTCAATTAAATTAAAATTCTTCATAGAATCATAGAATCACAGTATACCAGGTTGGAAGGGAACACAAAGATCATCTAGTCCAACCTCTCAAGGTAAAAGTATCACTTAAATCAGATGAATCAGCACCCCGTCAAGCTGACTCTTAAAACTGACCAATGTAGGGGAATTTACCACTTCCCCTGGGAGATTGTTCCAATGTCTGATTGATCTCATGGTAAAAAATTTTCTTCTGGAGTTCAGTTGGACTCTCTCCAGAAGCAACTTTTGTCCATTACTCCTCATCCTTTTCCATGTGACTCGTGAAAAGGGAGTCTCCATCTTCTTGGTAGCCACCCTTTATGTACTGGTACATGGTGATAAGGTCCCTCCTAAGCCTTTTCTTCCCAAGGCTGAATAGGTTCAATTTTCTCAGCCTTTCTTCATACAGCAGGTCTTCCAGTCCTCTGATTATCCTTGTGGCCCTTCTCTGGACCCTTTCCAACCTGTCCCCATCTTTTTTTGTATAGCAGGGACCAAAACTGGACACAGTACTCAAGGTGTGGTCTGACCAGTGCTGAGTAGAGAGGGATAATGACTTCTTTATCTCTGCTGGTGATGCCCTTTTTAATGCAACCCAGGATCCTATTGGCTTTCTTTACAGCTGCAGCACACTGTTCGCTCACGTTGAGCTTGTCATCCACCAAGACCCCCAGGTCCCTTTCCACAGGGCTGCTCTCAAGACAGGTGGAACCCAGCCCCAGCTGCATTCTTGGATTATGCATTCCCAGATGCAAGACCTTACATTTGTCTATGTTGAACTTCATTAGGTTCTTGCTAGCCCACTCATCCAATCTGTCCAGGTCTTCCTGGAGGGTAGCTCTCCCTTCTGGAGTGTCAACTACCCCACTCATTTTGGTGTCATCAGCAAACTTCATCAGGGAGCTCCTGAAACCAACATCCAGATTGTTAATGAAGATACTAAATAGTGTCAGGCCCAATATTGATCCCTGAGGGACCCCACTTGTGACTGGTTGCCAGTTAGAGAATGAACCCTTTACTACCACCCTCTGGGTAAGGCCCATCAGGCAGTGCCCCACCCACTGCACAGAACACTTATCTACATTGTAGTTTGTCAGTTTTTCAAGGAGGAGGCTGTGGGGGACCATGTCAAAAGCCTTGGAGAAGTCCAAGTAGATAATTTTCACCACTCACCCCGCATCAACCAAATGGGTCACTCAGTCATAGAGAGCAACCAGATTTGTTAAACAAGATCTGGCCCTGGTGAATCCATGTTGGCTTCTTCCAATCATATGTTCCAGTTTACTGGTGATATTACTCAGGAGGATTTGTTCCATAATCTTCCTGAGGATCGATGTAAGGCTAATGGGCCTATAATTACCTGGGTCCTCCTTGGAACCCTTCTTGTATATATATTCTTACTTCTTCCCAGCAAATCTTTGCCATTCCATAAGTGAAATAAAAAGAGATTGTACTGATTTCTGCTAACTTTTGCCCAAATAAGAAAAAAATTCATTAGTAAAACGTATTCATAATATCTGGGAAAATGTGATTTTGAAACTTATTTGACCTGCCAGTTTCTGTAAGAGTTGGTGGACAATAAGATTTGCTATGATATTTGCAGGTCTTCCTGAGTATTGAAGCTCCCTGAAAGGAATAAAATTGCTTTGCTCAGCAACTTTCCTCATCCACATAATACCTATGAAAAGACTAGTCCATTGAGCGGTACAGAGGAAACTTATAACTTTCTCAACAATGCATTGTGTTATTATGGAGAAAGCAATGTTTGCTGCTGAGAAAATTAAAATCAAAACATTTCCTATGTATTTAAAAAATGAATGAAATATTTGAACATTGCCACATCTTTAGATGTAAAAATACACTCAAAATTTATGCTTACCTACCTCACTCCAAATCAGACTTTTTTAAAAACAGTATTTTTTAAATGTCAGAAATTACCATTATTCACAGAATCTTTTTTTTTTCAGTTGTAATTAAAAAACAAGGCCTCCCAGAATGCATGTCTTTGGTCTGAATGTGTCTCTAATTCCTCACCTTCTGCTGTTTAAAGGGCCATAGGAATAGGTGGAGTCAGGAAAAATAAAGGGCCTCCCAATTTCTTGCATAATTCCCTTGAAATAGTTTTACTTACTCTATTTTCTGTACAGCTGTCTTACTCTGCAGGATTGTTTTTTAGTTAGTTTTAATAGTCACAGCTATTCCTTCAAATCTTTCTCTGTGTTTTAAATATCATCAAAACCTGTGGGTCAAGGTGACCACACAAATCTTTTCATAACTAATTTCAGTGAGGCTTCAGCTGTAGTGCTTTTTCTTACTGTGTGTTTCCACCCCCACCCCTGCCATCCTCCTTCCTTTGGCCATATTGGTTTTCTAAATTCCTCATTTTATTGCTGTATGTTATGCATTCCATATCCTTTGGGCACACTTTAATCTCATTATACACGTTTCAGTTTCTCTCTGCTGTTTCCTCTCTGCTATTTTACTACATTCAATTGCACTCAACCTGCTGAATTTTCTTTCTCTAAACTCTATTATTCTTAAACTCAGTATCTTCATTTCCCCCCTTTGGCTTTACCCTAGATGTAATTTTACAGTTAACTAGGTTAAAATTACAGTGTAAAGCAGATTTTGTTACCTTACTTGTTCTATAAACTTTATCTCAAATACTATACAGAACTAAAAAATTCAGTACAGTAAGAAAAACACAGAAAACAAAACCATAAAAAATATTACATGAAATATGCATTAACCATTCAAACAGATCTAGAAGTGAGAGAAGGTAAATTAAGGACTCCTTGGAACAACCCAAAAGTATGTTCAGGAGACTGGCAAATAAAACACAAGATGAGAATAATGATTTTAAACATAACACAGATAAAAAATATTAAACAGGTGAAGAAGAACAGAGAATTAAGTCACCTAGCACTGAACAATCACAATAAGAAAAGAAAGACGTTTGTTGGCCTCGCTCACTGTCGGGATCTCTAGCTGCTTCCTTCTCATTGCCCAGATTCTGTTGTCTTACAGAATTATCTGACTGAGATGGCCAAATGGGAATTAAAGTTTTCAGGGAGCAGTTGAAGGTATTTGAAATTTAAATGAACTTTTTCTGCCATACGTTAGTCAGAGGTGGAGAAAATAGATAGCTTCTTCATATGCCACATAAACCTGACATTAGTCAAGTGTGACATGCTCTTAAGGACCATTGCCCTTTGTATAATCTGCACTTTACAATGGACTTTATCTAACATGCTCATTTGCTTTCACTCTCAGTAACATTATTACTAATTACATTTATATAAACTATACCGTGCCCTTGGATATGTTTCTCTTTTTTTCTAAAAAAGCACTCTTCGACTAGAGCAAAACTAGGAGTTATTAGTGTAGAGTTTGACCATCACCAAGCTCAACAGAAACAGGGCATTTAGGATCATTAGAATTTCAAGATAAAGAAATAGCTGCTATTTTATTCAAACATTAGAAACATTATGAAAGGAATTATAATTAATTATCAACTTAAGGACATTTAGGAACTTAGGCATGAGATTAATATCAGGGAATAAAAGCAATAGAAGCCTAGAAATAGAATTGGTATGCTGTTAAGATGAAGGATTAAACCAGAGTATTATGCTCTTACATGAAACTAAACCGTAGCATTGACTTATTTTTATATGCCCTCTTTTCAGGAATCAAAATGTTCTTAAATTAATAACCTGATAGAAAGGTTGGTATTCTAAGAGAACTTACTAATTATTCATGGATCATTCCTCCTGTCAAGCTCTTGGTAATGTGAAATTACCAAGAAAAAAGCTGAAATAGCCATTTTCTAATTTCTGCTACAATTTGTTAAATTAGAAAATTCTGGTAAATCTGCTAGTCAATAAAGAAAGCAAAGGTATTTCAAATACTGCTTTAGAACAATAATAATACTTAATTCCAAGGGGATATACTGTGCTTAGTACTATAAAAAAGTTATATCAGATTATATTTTCATACATATACGATCTTAATTTAAAAAGGGACTAAGGGACTTTCTAAGTAGAGAAAATATTCATGGTCATCAGCAATAAAGTACAAACTAAATTAGTATTCCCTTAATTTTTGTACTTGTTTATTGCTACATTTGCTACAAATAATTATCAGAGTGTATTATTTTGTGCTCATACTATTACTGCATATTTCTCCTTTTGTTTTTTTTTTTTGCATGGCCATTTAAATTGAATTGTTTTTTATTATCATTCTACAAATAGAAGGAGACTTTCACACTTTGCCCTTTGACACAAGTTGACCTAACAGCAGGAGTGTAAAGATATGACAACTGAAAAGCTCAGTATTTACATGTAAGATTTTTTTTTCAGTGGGATCTGAGTGCTTACATGCACATCTAAGGCTAAGAAAGGAAAGGAGAACTTTTAATATTCTAACTCAGTTTCACAAAGCCATGAGGTTTTAAAGGCTGAAATACAATCATCTTCAAGACAACAAAGGTCTTAATTTCAGTTTAACAAAGATACGTTGTAATATATCTGCTGTTGGTTGTTTTGTTCCTGATCTCTAATCATGTACAGTCACCTTGATTTTTCTTTTGATATATATCCAGTTAAAATATAAAAAGCAATAAAGAATTTATTCTCTCTAAAGAATTTTTATGATATTGGATCAGACTGACCTTAGTAACAGACCCATGGAATAGTTTGCATACTAGTAATGAAAATGAAAGCCCTACTCAGTAATTTTGACAGCTGTCAGATTACTGTGTGCTTTAACGCATTTATGATATGTAAGTGACCCATGTGTACATAGAGAGTTGATGGGGTTAAAACAGTTTAAAAAAATTAAACTTCCTAAGTATATCAAAATGTATTTACTTCATTGTCAGGCAAATAAATAAATTGACAGGAAATAAATAAATACAACTCGAAACGTAAGAAACACATAGGCTACAAAACTTCTGTAGGATTATTTAAGGTATTATGCCCATAATCATTAGTCAGCTAATGAAATGCAATCAGAGAACCAAGGCTGGAAGCCAAACTAAAACTGAAATTCTGTTTCAGTCTCTAGACCATTATTTATTTCTGACTGCCCTCTTTTATCAAGACCCATGATCTGGGCAAACTGAAAACTACTGTTTGGTGATTTGCCAGATTTCTTTTGCTTATCTACCATCTATTATATTTAAAGACTGAGAAACAGAAGGAAGACCTCATTACATGTTTGGATTTGGTCTCATTGGTAGTAAGTCAGTTATTGCTACCATTTCTAGAAAGTATAAAATCATAATTTAGGTCAGAAGAAACCTCCAGAGATCATCTAGTCCAATCACTTGCTCAAAACAAGTCTAAATAAATGAATTTGCTCAGGACCATGCTGAGTCAAGTCTGGAACACCTCCAAGGACAGAGATTCCACAGCCTCTCTGGGCAGCTGTTCCAGTAGTTAACAAACTCTCAAGGTACTTCAACTTGCATCTGTTGTCTCTCTTATCATCACACACCTCTGAAAAGAGCCTAACTCCCTCTTCTCTGCATTTTCCTTTCAGATAGTTGTAGACAGCAATGAGGTTCCTTCTGAGCCTTCTTTTTAAAGCTGAACAGACCTGGTTCTTTTAGTTTCTCCTTGTGTGTCCCATTCCCCTGACTTAGGTTTTCTATTGGATCACTCCAGTATGCCAATACCCTTCTGATACTGGGAAGCACCAAACTGGACACATCACTCCAGATGTTGTCTTATAAGTAACAAACAGAGGAGAAGGATCACTCCCTATGTCTCTGCTTGCTAACTCTTACTGGTACAGCCTAACTTTCAATTTATTGTCCACCAGGAACTCCCTCACCTTTTCTCTAGAAACAGCTGCTTCCCACACAGCCTGCATGTGTTACACTAGGTATTCCAACCCAGATGCAGAACTTCACAATTGCTCTTGTAAACTTTCATGAGGGTCTGGTCAGCTCATTTCTCTGACTTTCCCAGGTCTCTCTAACGAGCAACCCTACCCTTCAGTGTACTGATTGCTCTCCTCATTTGGTGTTCGTAAACCTAACATCCCACTGTCCTGGTTGATGAAGACAGTAAACAGCACTGATCACTGGGAAACCCCACTAGTTACTGAATACAATCTGAGCTTTCAACCACTGATAATAACTCTACTGAGCCTGGCAGTTCAGCTAATTTTCCACCTACGTTATCTATTTATCCAGCCTATATCTCACCATTTTAGTGATAAAAGGACTATGGGAGACTGTATCAAAGACCTTGATAAAAATCAAAGTACCTGATATCTACTGCCCTCTTCTTGGCCACAGTGCCTTTCACCTCATCTTAGAAAAAAATGAAGTTAGGCAGGCATGATTTGCCATTAGTAAACCATTCTCACTGCTCCTGATCACCTTCTTGTCTCTTGTTTTAAGACATATCTTCTAAGAGGATTTGCTTCATAACCTTCCCAGGGAATACAGTGAGGCTGACCAGTGTGTACGTCTCTGAATCTTCCTTGCTCTTTTTTGAACATGGATAGGACACCTGCCTTTTCCCAGTCATCAGTAACCTCATGATGATAGACAGCCTCACAGTGACACAACCAGCTCTATAAACCTCAATCCCATAGACTTGTATATGTCCAAGAGGGTTAAGCGGTCCATAAATCTTACTTCCTTTACTGTGGGTACTACTTCACCCCTACACACTCTGCTTGGAGGAGCCAGATGCCTGAGAACAAGCTTTACCAGTGAAAACTGAGGCAAAGGAGGCAGTGAATATCTCAGCCTTGTCATTTGTCATCAAACTTCCTGCCCCTCTGAGCAATGGGTCCACAATCATCTAAACATTCCTTTTACTACTGAGGAACTTAAAGAAAGCATTCTTACTACCATATACCTCTGTTGGTAGTTTCATATCCATCTGAGCTTTGGCTTTTTCCTATATGTGGGCAGTGTCTTCTTACTCCTCCTAAGTAGCCTGTCCCAGCTTACAGCTTCTGTATACTTTGTTTTTAAGGTCAAGTTAGGAGCTCCATGTTCAGCAAAGGTCATCATTCATCTTCAATGCTTGCTCAGCTTTCTGGAAATCTAAATCTGCGCTTTTCAAGTTCACATTTGTAATTCTGTTGTTAATCTTTCTCATTACTCCTAGGATCCTAAACTTCACAGTCTTGTGGTCACTAAAGTCAAGACTGCCCTTGACATTTACATCATCCAGCAATTCTTGTCTGTGAGTATTCAACAGAATATCTCTTCTAGTCTGTTCATCGATCATCTGTTACTCACCTTTTCCCTGTTGTGTGGATATGAGGTTCCGGCTAAGCTGGTCCTGATGAATCATAATAGGTCTTTTTCTCACCAGTACCCTGGGCACTAAATACACGTGGAACTGTAGGTGGAGCAGGAGCCTTTCTTCTGCTGCCAGAAGCCAGGCACTTCCAGTCTGTCCTGGACTGACTGCCCCCACACTACCCTAGGACAGCAGAGCACTGATGGGCTTCGACACACACTGGCAGCACTGCCCACACCTTGTCCATGCTCTAATCAGACTCATTTACCTTCTTTGGAACTATTGTATTTCTGCTTTACGATTTAGAGATCAGGTAATCGAGCTGAACAGATTTTTTGGAGTGTTTCAATTTCATTAATTTATAGAATGGCATTTTAATGTGTTTAGTATTATCCTCATCTGTTTTACAACCTGGCATAATCTTTACTTTCTGACTATAGTGTGTTGGTGAAGTTTTCATGAGATATTCACAGTTACACTTACATCTAAGTAATTTCTGCTCACTTTGAAAGCTCTGAATATATATAAATCTGCTGTTTCTTAAAATCTTTGCTACCTGAGACTGACTTCAGCAATTGTGCTGCAGACTTTTTTTATCTCATTTTGTCTTCCTTTTCTCAAGTTGCTCTAAATACACTACATAAAATTCATGCTAAAATGACAAAGCTGTATGAAAGAACATGCTATATGCAGAAAATGGAAGTTCAGCCTCATGGTATGTTTGTGATTGCATTTGTTTTGATGCTGAATGTTTATAAGTGGAAACAAATACTGAACATTTTGATGCATTTCTTCCATTTTGTATGAAAGAGACTTTATTAATAGAAACAAAGGTACACAAATCACTACAAACACACATTTAAAACAAGGCAACTGTAAAACATTAAAAGTAAGGAAATAACATAAGGAGTTAACATATGTTAAAAATATTAAATATATACTCTGCCTTCTATCAGTCTGCTCTTCTCCCCTTTATCACACACAGAAAAGACATACAGAACCCAGCAATCTCACATCATGTGTGCTCTAATTTTTGTGCATTACTTCATCTCTTCTATTATTTTTATTCCTTTGCTTCATCTAGTCAGTTTTCTCTCCCGTTGTCTGCCTTTTTGATAGTACTTTTTATTTAAGTAATTCATGTTTTCAAATGCTGCTGTGACCCTCTGTGGCAGGCATTGTTTCAAATATAGTTTCAGAGTGCTTACTGCCTGAAAAGCTTTTCTTACTAAAGAGAGAGGAGCCAACAAGTGAAAAGAGTCATCTTAGTCACTTGTCTGACTTGGTCAGTACTATGTGCACAATACCAGCATGTTTAGCAGGCATTGGGCTGAGTTAGGTTTTTGATATTTCAAAAATACTAGCTCCAGTAATTTCTAAATACACTTATGTAGGAGTAGACAATATAAATGCTACTGGTTTATATTAACTACAGAAAACGTCTGAGATTGCAATTTTTTTATTTGCAGTATATATATGGCAAAATAATGTCTGCTTTTCTTGTAATCAGTTGTTTAAATGTGGAAGTTTTCTGCTAGAAAGGCTGTTCTACACTACATAGGTCTCAGCTGTCACTCAAGCAACGAGATAACTGACCAGTTATATATATATATAATGTCATATGTAAATATACACAAAGAAAAATCATAGAATCATAAAATATGTTGGGTTGGAAGGGACCTTTGAAGGTCATCTAGTCCGACCCTTCTGCAGTAAGCAGGGGCATCTTCAACTAGATCAGGTTGCTCAGAGCCCCATCAATCCTGACCTTAAATATCTCCAGGGATGGAGCCTCCACTACCTCACTGGACAATGTTCCAGTGTTTCACCACCCTCATGGTGAAGAATTTCTTCCTAATCTCTAATCTGAACCAAGCCTGCTCTAGTTTTAAACCATTGACCCTTGTCCTGTCGCTACACACCCTTGTAAACAGTACCTTCCCGGCTTTCTTGTAAGCCCCCTTAGGCTCTCCCCAAAGCCTGTTCCTCTCCAGGCTAAACAATGCCAACATTCTTGGCCTGTCTTCATAGGAGAGATGCTCCAGCCCTCGGATCATTTTTGTGGCCCTCCTCTGGACCTGCTCCAACAGTTCCATGTCCTTCCTGTGTTGAAGGCTCCAGAACTGCACTCGATATTCCAGGTGGGATCTCACCAGAGCAGAGTAGAGGGGGACAGAATCACTGCCCTTGATCTGCTGGCAACACTTTGTTAGATGCAGCCCGGGATGCAATCGGCCTTCTGGGCTGTGAGTGCACATTGTTGGCTCACATCCAGCTCTTTGTCCACCAGTACTCCCAAGTCCTTTTCTGCAGTGCTGCTCTCTATCACGTCATCCCTCGGCCTGTATGGATAACGAGGATTACACCTACCCAGGTGCAGGACTTTGCACTTGGCTTTGTTGAACCTCATGAGGTTCACATGGGCCCACTTCTCCAGCTTGTCCAGGTCCCTCTGGATGTCATCCCATCCCTCTGGCACATCAACTGCACCAGTCAGTATCATCTGCAAACTTGCCGAGGGTGCACTTGATCCCACTGTCTGTCATTGATGAAGATATTAAACAGCACTGGTCCTAGTACGCGCCCCTGAGGGATACCACTTGTCACCCATCTCCACCTGGATATCACGCCATTGACCACTACCCTCTGGCTGCGACTATCCAACCAATTCCTTATCCACCAAACTGTCCACCCATCGAATCCGTATCTTTTCAACTTAGAGAGAAGGATGTTGTGGGGGACTGTGTGAAAGGCCTTGCAGAAGTTAAGATAGATTAAAATATACACAAAATTACTGCAACACTAATAGTAATCTTCAAATGTCCTTTGTTTATATGAACATTTGCGCATTATCATAATTTCCTCTGTTATTAAAAAATTGAAATATTCACAATGGATGACTAGCAAAACAACAGCAGGATAGAGCATCAGGTCTAAGTAAAAATATTCAAATAGTACAAGATTTTAAAAAAAACTAGATATACACTCAATGTTCAATAAATTCCTGTGCGTAGTGAAGAAGTATGTGATTATCACAGTAGTCTGATAGATATTTTTGTTTCTATTTAATGAACAATGGTAAAAATTTAAAAGCTTTATGGCAAATGGGTAAGAGAATTTTCAAAGTTAAGAGAAATCTTTGAAGCTTAGAAAAGAAATTGAGTAATGTTATGGGACATCAGGGCTGAGTGGTTTAGAACATATAGTTTGTGTAGATCGTGGGTCCTTTCCTAGTGAGATAATCAGTTGTGATCAAGTTGTGACTAGGCTTCAACCAGTTTTAAACCAGGGTTTGAAACCAGGGACTGAAATGTCAATAGTGAGCACTCATTATTGTGTCCTGCTCCTGATACACTTCTGTATGTTGGCAATTAGTATTAGACACCGATCTTCTTCCTTAGAGTTTGCAATAAAAATTATCTGGCATGTGTTAGAGTAATAATGTACAAATGCATCAAGGCTGGACACTTACTGAAAAGACTGAGATGAACTAAGCAGAAATAATGAATATGGTAGATGCTATTTTGTTTCATTGTGTGCAAGCAGGTGTCTGGTATAAAATTCAGTGGAGATATAATTCAGTTAGTGATCAATTATTATTTGGGAATATGTATTGGTATTCCTTTGGAAAAAAGTTATATAAAGTCTGTGGATGAATGTAAGGAAGAGTTTAGAGCTAGTTGGGGTCAACTCTGGCTACTCTAAGCAGTTATTTAACTTCTGAGTTTGATAGACCTCGGAAGTAATTTGTTGGTTTAAGTTTTTTGTTCCATCAACCAAATCCCTGATTCTTTTAGAAGCTAACTTTTTGCATCTCTCTCTTTTCTGCAAACTTACTTATGCATGGCTTTTGAAAAATAGTATGTTAGATTTTAAATAAAGGAGGCTAAGGTAAAAGCTACACTTGTGAATGGCAAATGCACAATGTCTTACATTTTGGTTAAGTTCCAGTGAAGTCTCCTTAAATATTTCAGCTGTGTGAAAATTGAACAGTCATTAAAACCATTTTTGAGTGACTTCTACCTTCCTTAGTTTTTAATTTATTACCAGATCAGTAACTGTATCTTCTTCTTTCTGAACAGTCAGGTTGAAATGAATAGCTACTTAAAATATAGTTCTAATTAATCTTTGATATAACTCTGCTGGCTTTGATGTACCTTCTTTGCCCATTATGTGAGTGGAAGTAAGGTTGGTCTGGTGTAGAGTTTATGTATTGGACACATAATTTATGAAACTCAAGCTGACATGAACATATAATATTGGGGGGGGGGAACCCACATATATTGTGACTACAAGAAAAATATGTACTATTATATCAACTCTCTATTATAGTTTTTTTTCTGGCAGGTACTCTCTCCTTAGTTCCAAAGTATGGAAACTAATTTGCAACCATTTTTCCTATCATCTTCAAGCCAACTTCCAGATTTGATCTAATACTTCCACAACACTTAGGTTTAAAAAAAACTTCAGTGAACAGTGCAGCATGGAATTTAACCTGTCTAAGTTAGTAATGGTAGCAAGAACATCAGCACTAAGAGAGTAATTTTTAAAAAATATAAAGTTATTAATTTTCAGAGTTTTAATACTCTTCATTGGTATTCTAAGAAACAGGAATTCTGATAAAAGGATTGATATTTTATTAAGAAAAATAAGAGGAAAAAATAAAAAGCTTTGTAAGGAGAAGAGTAGTGCTGTAAAGTATAATTTTTATGTGACAAAATAGTGGGAACATGGCAGTCTCAAGATTTCACCACAGCATAAACGCTAATCAGTATAGATTGCTATTCAGATATGAGCTGCGGAGGAAAGAAAAAAATATACCTTCAGAAACATATTTTTAGAACTCTCATTTTTAATGAGAGGAAAACAGGTCTTTCAAGTTGAAATCAATGTCATGTGTTGAACACCAGGCAAAATTCTGATTGTATTATATACAAGCCCAAGTATAGGTAACCGTAAAAAGTCATCATTTGATCTAATCCTTCTAGAATAATTAGTTTTAAAATAATAGTAGTGTACATTAACCTCTTTATTACAGTTTTATGCATACTAGTGTTGTGGGTAAAGGAACATGAGCCTACCTGCGGGAATAGACTGTAAGTACTGTATTGATGTCAAATTGAAAACCTTCTAGCAAGTTGTTCCTTTACTTCAGAAACAGAAGTGGAGAACTTCTGTTTCTCCACTGTTTTCTGCCCCGCTGTGAAGCTGTATAAATGCTATAACTAGGGTAATCCCATAATCATCCTGATAGGTAGAGCAAACTTATTTGAATCACTACATAAAAATTTCTGTAGCTATCTTTTGCATACTCAGCTTTTTCCTCTCCTCTTAAACAAGTGTTGACTGCAGTTTTGTACTACCTGCTAATATTAATCCCACCACTGTAGGAGACAGCTAAAATAACATATCCATACTCCAGCTTACTAGTTAGCCATTTTCCTAGGTTGTTGTATTAGTCGCTCAGGTTGAATTCTCTTACAGTGGTTCTTCACCAATGCCCCATTCTGAAAGAAGTGTGAGATTGTCTTTCTCTAGGCAGAGCTTAGAAGAAAACTGCAATTCCTTTGTGAACTCCATGTTTAGCACTTTCATCCCTGAATATGTTATCATTTCTGTGTGTCAGTGATTTTATTCTTGGAGACTTAGATTTGCCACAGACAATGTAGTTCTGACAGTGTGCTGTAGGCTAGATGGAAGTTATCAACTGTGCCTTCTGCCTGTCCATTTGGAAGTTCTTTAAGGTAATGTATAATCTGGAGATTGTACCATTCCTGAGCTGCTGTAACCTCTTTTTTCCCAGAGCACGCCTAGGAATGGAAAGAGAGAAAACACTAAACCCAAACTGGTAAAATATTTATGGTCTCCAGTTCTGTTGAAATCCATCTGTGCAGTGCATCTATGATAAACTTCCATCTCCCTAGACTTGTGGCTTTTAAATTCTAGAACATAAGCATATTGCGCAATAGAGTCATCGGTGTATCAACTACGCAAATACTTACCAGCCCTGGGATTAAAATAAAAAATTCTTTAATTACAATATGGCAGTAGTTTGGTTATATATATGAAAAAACCTGTGTGGTGCTGCTCCGTTGTCTTTTGCAAAGTGCAGTTTTTGAGAAACATACATTTTTCACAACTTGTGGAGATAGCTCAGGTAAATTTTACTATGCTCTTAGAAAATGGTTACCTTTTCTTAAAAAAGATCATTGATAAAAACATAATCAGTTATTCCCAGCTAAACTGTGGATAATACCTGTCTAATGTTAACCCTAGCAGTAAGAGTTTGGAAATCTGAGATAAGAATACGCTACATCACAGCATTGTTTTTGTACATTGCATCTGACTGCAGGCATGTTACTGTAGACATACTGCTAAAACTAGGTCTTTGGCATTTTCTGTTGCTTAGAAAAATAACTTCGAAGTCTTTGGAGATGATTTAAAGGAAAACAATGTATTTCAAAGGTTTCATATCTTGCTCCCATACAATATTGCTGAAATATTCCTAACTAGCAATAATGTTGCATTATTAGTTCCAAAGACGCTCTATTGCATGTTGAGTTAGGGCTAGGATGCCCAAGATGGTATTTCTGGAAGCCAGGTACAGCTGCCACTCTGCTTTTATCTACTATAAGTATATAAATACATCTTATGGCAAGATTAAATGAATAGCATATGCATAGGATCCACCTTGAGAGGAACATCTGTGAAGTTCACTTATTCTCATTTCTGTTGTTTCTTTTAGCTTATTGCTTTCATACAGCTGTCGGTTTCAGAAAATCTGATTTGATTCTTACAGTGATTAACTGGAACAATTTGGAATAAATTGGGTAAGTTGCCGAGAACACAGAATCATAGAATGCCTCAGGTTGGGAGGGACCTTAAAGATCATCCAGTCCAACCTCCCTGCCATAGTCAGGGACACCTCCCATTAGACCAGGTTGCCCAAAGCCTTGTCCAGCCTGGCCTTGAAGATGCTATTGGGAGCCTAGTAGTACTTCTATTTCCAGAGCAAGCAGAAGTTTAAACGGTGCAGATGTATGTGGTTGATTTATCAGCGTCTAATATGCTAGGGCTTAGCTTTCTGCACAGGCAGTTTCTCACCAGGAGAGATTTGGTGCTTTAATTTATCTGCTTTCACTACATTTGCTGTACCCAGGGATTAAATATCAATAGTACAGTGTTATGGTAAAGAGGCAGAATTTTGCAATTGTAGGATATAATGAAGACTAGTAGGACAATGCAGTGTTATAGAAGTCATAAGCAATTGTACAAATAAAGCTATATTAAGTCTAGGATCTGCCTTGAGAAAAAAATATAAAATCTCAGGGCTGGAACAAAATTTATGAGGGTTTATTTTTGGTATTTTTTTTGTAGCTGTCAATATTTTCAATTGCATTGAAGCTTTTCTATGTTTTTCTTTTTAAAAAAAGTAGAACACATTCAGTAAGTACAATCCTGAAGTCTATTTTTAATCTTTATTCAGGTGAAGTCAAGTGAGTTTCAAAATGTCAGATAAAAAAGTTAATTTGTATTGCCTTAAATAGTACGGGCTTTACAACATAGAATTTTGCAGAGTAGTAAAGAATCATTCCACAATCAGAAACACCAATTCTAGTCAACTGCTAACAGTAGTGGTAACCTTTGGTGTAAGAAAACAGAGATCTGGGCTGGATATTCATGATTAGAAAAAAATTTGAAAAACAAAACAAAGCAACTTTTCTATGGAGAGAGAATATTTTTAACTAACTGGAGCTATTTCTTATTTTTCTTACCCTTTGAGACTCTCTTATGTTCTGGTTTAAATAATGTGTATCTTCATTGAGTTACATTTCCATTTGCCAGTTTAATATCAAAGAGATTTGATCTCTAGGGCAACCAGTGTACAACACAGTTGGCGCATATGTTTCCTTCCTTGATCCATGAATTTTACCTATTACATTAGTCTTTGCCTAGAGGATTTCATATGCATGTTGATGTAAAATGCCTTTCCAAAAGCGACTGTCAAGAGAAATAAATACTTTCAGAGTGATCGACTTGGGAGTGAAAATGTACAGATAATAAGCAAGTCAGCAACATACAATTTTATTTTCAGATAAATGGCCTGAAATCAGTGACTTGCCCTCCCTAGGAGATCAAAAGGGATCATAAGATTTAGTGAGTGGGAAATAAAGTGTTTTTTTGCTTCAGGTGTTGTTGAAACTCCTGCTGACTTGGTGCAATGCTGTAAGTGGGCACAGTGTTCTTTACATTTTGTCCTCAGCAGAAACATTTGATAACACATTTTTTGAGAGTTGAAACACATTATTGGAAGATTATTGTAATAAAACTTGTCTCAGGGTTTCTGAAAGTTAAGATATTTGAAACACTGGTAAAGGCTGATGAGGGCCTAATGTAAGATCTGGGTTGCCACAAGATTAAAGATTCCAGACACCTTGTGATAAATTAAAATTTACAGAGAAGATTTCATTTGGTCTCAGTGAAGCAGTAAGAGTAAAGCAGTGGTCCAAAATAATTTTTCTTTGTGAATTTCTGCATAAATAACCCATGCTTATACATAATGCCCTTTAAAATGTACCAATTTGCAACCACTTTGAAAGTCCTTTTTTCTTAACATTATAAAATTTCATTTATAAGGAGTATGAAAAACTAAAGTGATGGCCATGTCTCCAGTATTTGTGAATCAGCCATGGATCTGGCTCCTGCCAGTGTAGAGAAAAGTGACTGTCTATCTGTTGGTCATATATGTTAATGTGAATCAAGTGTTAGTAGTTCTTCAGCATTCTTTTTTTCCTGTTTCTGTCTTCTAATGTGTACCTCAAAGGATAATTAATTCTGCTTTATTTTTTTTCCTTTCATGAGAGCCTCGTATGTCTCCATTAAGAATTCTCATTGTAATAGGAAAGATAAAAAACTAAGTGTGTGCCATGTTCTTAGGACATTGTCAAACTATTTTTACAGTGGAGCAGCCTCAGTTTGTAATAATGATACCCCTTAAGTGGGATCATCACATGCATTTTACTGCTGAATACTTGATTATATGTGTATAGATTTGTTTGCAAATTGTTCTTATGTTAAATAGCTTAAGATAAAAATTGCACTTTTCACTAAACCACAAGAGCAAGATTCTATCATGTTTACTAAATCATCTTGCATAGTTATTATAATGATGAATAATTGAGATTAGTAGCGGTACAGGCTTTGGGGAATTTGGTCTTTAACAAAGTCTGGAAACAAATGTGTTTCATAAATGTTTTATGAAAAAGTCTGAATGCCATCATGGTCCTCAAAATAGTACCTGGAGAAAAAAAATCCCTGATTCAGATATATATTTATACATTTTCTGCTTCTCAAATTGGCTTCTGTATTTTTCCCATTAAATTGTCAAGTGCAATCAAATTTGGAAGATCTTAGCTCCAGTAAGGCACACAAAGTTGCTTTATGTTTCCAAATGTTGCCTTCCAGTGTTCAGGTGCTTTTTAAGCATTTGCAGTTGAAAATTGATAGTGAGTGAGAGTGAAATAAACTCCAACATAAGCAGGTATGTTGATTACTCCAGCTCTTCAAGTTGGTTTTAATGTCTGTTACATGCAAGATAGACTGAAATTCCTCTTCGAGTGCTTGAGGTGTTTTGGTTTAATTCTTATTCTGGTTCTTCTTTTATATGGCTTTGACAGAAGCTGAAGATGAAGAACACCATAAGTATTCATTTCATTTTCTTCTTGGGAAAAGAAAACCCTAAATTTTGATTAAAATACAGGGAAGAAAAGATGAGGTAAACTTCAGAAACAGACACTTGTAGGCAGAAAACATTCAACAGAACTTGAATAAGGTGGCACAAATTTGTGCACTTTATTAGGAAGTACTGAAGAACTTGCCCCTCACCTGACTGTTCTGGCAATGGTGAGTGATAACGATATCAGATATCCAGCTTTAGGCTAATGCTCTGTTCATTTTTTGTTGGCTAGCAATGTCACTGTATGTTAAGGCCAACTAATTGTGCTACAGTGAGTAAGCCTGCGGTAGTATGTTACAGGACATCGTTACAGCTGCCACTGTGCTCTGGTGTTACAAAGTGGCATCTACTTCAAGTATGTTCTTTTGCATCTTCTTCTGTAACTTCATGTATTGTATTCTTTCCTTGTACATCCATGCATCTTATGGCAGTGCTTAGCCTAAAGTTCATTAATTGCCTGAAAAAAAAATTCAGGCAAAAGAAATACAACAAGGAAGGAAGTGGATGTTTTCAGCCATGTTAGGTCACTAGAGTCTTCCCTTCCTTGGTAAATTTGAGATTAGCAAGCTCATTTCCTTTGATTGCCACTTGCTTCATTGTTTGTTGACAGTTCTTCACAAATGAAGAAATGTTCAGTGCTGCTATTTCCTCTCTGTTGCAAACTCTGAGGGGTGCATGCTTGGTACTTGCCCAGTCCCAAATAAATGCCTTCCCTGTCCTTGTGGGCATAAGGATTTATATGCGATAACCTTCAACAGCTTGAATGATGTAGTAGTTGCTTGTAACTGAAAATGATTAATTCACAGTTTTGTTTGATTTATTGGTTGTAATTTGTCTGTGAGCACTTTTTCATGTGTATCCATTAGATAAAATCTGATAAATGGAGCCTGTTATTAATCTTTTTTTCTGATTGGCTCACAATAATATTTTAGAAATAGAATTGTCATTACATATACAAACATAAATTTGGAATTCTCTTTTTAGTATCACCACTCAAGAAAGATGGTGAATTTGCTTTGCAGGTTTTCTGCGAGAGTTCAGCAAGTCTTTTAAGGTGAGAGATTATGTGGCTTGTTCTGCTAGAGCCTTTCCTGTGCTTCAGGAAAGCACAAAGCTTTTTTTTTTTTTTCTGTTCTCAAAGCTGAGAAAAATTTTGGAGAAACCCTTTATTTTCTGTTAACAGCCTATGTATATTAATATAGCTTTTAAAAACCTGGTAGTGATATTCCATTAAAAATATTAATAAAAAGTCTTATAACTTGAAACAGGAATACTTTCCTTTAACAAATTGGAGGTTTTTACTGAAGCGGATGCCATATATATTGAGCTGGAAACAATCCAGACAGGAGATTGACTGGTCAAAATAATTTCAGTCCTGTAGTATATGTTTAATTAGGTTTTTCAACAACATTTTGTACTGGTGGTAACTTTCAAGCTGTACTGCCAATTTCAAGACAGCAGTCAGATTGTTCCGTGGTGAAATTACTATGGTTGGAAGACTTGGTGCTGGTACTATGTCCTGTTTATATAGCAGAGGATCCTGAAAGAGTATTAAGCAATCTGTCTGCCTTCAGTCTGACCATCGTTATCTGTCATTTTTACACCACTTTAATATCACTATTCTCACAGAATATTGCTATAGTTTAAGAATTCTTGTCAGCCAAAAGTGTATCATGGTTAGACCAGGGAATGCTCAGGTTCCTTGTTCACTTGCTGGTGCTGTCCTGGATAACTTAATTTTTCCACTTTTCATGTTCACATTTGTAAAATTATACTTCATCCTTCTTCTCTGTTTAGAGTAAAGTTAGAGATTACTTGTTTGACGTCAAAATATTTGCCAGCAGTATGTTTACCATCACCTGATTTCTGCGCTGCCCCCACCCCCCGCAATTATTTCTTTCCTGTTAGAATGAATAAATGATGAACTGTGTTGTTTGGTTGAGAAATACTTTTCTTTCATGTATTGCATCAGATGACATATAAGTGAGATCGAACTACTGTCAGTTCTACAGTGAGCAGAGATTGATTAAGAACACTGTCTGTTCTTTAACCTGTCAGGCTGGTTAGCAAAATTGCAAACCATTGTCTGGTCCAGAATATTTTTTTGCAAATAGTCTAATAACTGTGCTTGAAGGAAGCAAACATCTTCTGTACTATTTCTTCATAAATAAGTGAAAATCAATGCAGAATGTGCAATTAATTTATGAACTATGTCTGCACCACAGGACATTTTTCTTGCATTAAGTTTTACCTTAATGCTGCCTAAGTATTTAAGATAGAGAACACTTGTGCTGTGACTGCACCAAGCTTTCCAGAGCAGTGGATTCTATTTTATCAGGCACAATATTTCTGGCCTTTTTTCAGAGGATACACATGTTCAGGATAAAGATATTGGAAGAATATTTATTAGGATTGCAGAGAACAGGGGCTGTGAATTACAACAGAGGGAGCCGGTTTATCTACAAAAACTCCAGTGAGGAAGCTACAGTTTAAACAGGTCACCTAAAGCCAGTGTGTGTTCCTTGTGACGGTGCTTTGCAGAGTGTTTACCTAGTATATTTGATTTCTTGCAACGTCAGAGATATCTCCGGTAATACTTAAGACATTTGGCCTGGAGTTCTCTTCCAGTTGCTGGAAGAGAACAGTATGGCCTGCTGCACAAAAAAAATACTGTGCAATTCCAAAACCTTCAGTAAAGGGCAAAAATTATATTATATGCAGATTTTGCTGTTGATGATGTGTTTTATTTGTCCTTATTCCCGCTGGTACATGGTAGAAATTGCACACAGAAGCTTCTACTTCTAAAATTACAGAGTTCCTGTGCCTATCTCCCACAGCTCAGATGTTCATCTTTACAACAGTGGCCCTTTCCTTTGTCAATCACAGTGTGGTTCTAACAAAGAAAATATTTGGATTGTTTTGATATTTGTTCAGGAGAGCATTTTATTCACCTTTGGAAAGCATGTAAATTATTAAAGCCACCCCTGAAACTCTGCAATTAAATGGGACTTCTAATCTTTGTTTGAAAATATAAATTATTCATTGTTGGATTTAATTTAAAAGTTGGCTATATGGTTCCTATGGTTGTTTACATTCCATTCTGGTGAAATTGAAAGCACAAATGAATTCCACTAGGTTTTGTTAAAGACCTTCTGACTCAGTATATCTGAAGGTTGTCTTTTTATTTCTTTAAATATATAATCCCTCTTTTTTTGTTTCCTGTATCAAAATAAAATATAGATAAAAGATTGCTAGGATAAAGGTTGCTAAGTGCCTTCAGCTGTAGCATTTCACTGAATGTGACATCCATTCACACAAGCCACAGTTGGCTCTTGGATGAGAAACATCCAAGGAAAATTGATGTCTGAAGTGGTAGTACTGTTATTTCGGTATATTATGTTTCATCATGAGCAAGAAATGAACAGATGTGCTTAGACTATGATAATTTAGAGATACTGAATAGTCTATATCATTTTTTGAAAGAGGAGTAATAGCATTTGTGGGTTAAGTGAATTTTGTTTGGATAATTTTAAACAGTGCAAATGTCCTGCTTACCCATCTCTATTCCATTATAATATCTTAGGAACTTCATTGTTGTAGCTTAATGCTAAATTTACTGAAACAAGTGAGCAGTGTATCTTCTCTTTTATGCTAGTGTTGAATGTTCTTGCATTTAACAGATCAAACTGTAGGGATCAGTACCTAATAACCCCTCTCCAACATGCAGAGATGAACAAGAGTTATTTCACATGTCAAACAATTTCCTAGTGGCTGCAATTGCAAAGGTGAAAGGGGTTACAAATTGTCTGATCAAGTTCTCTGTTTCTTTGCATCTTCTAAAAAAAAAAAAAAGCATCAGGGAAAAATGAGCAGAAAAGTCAAGGAAAGAGTCAAAACACATAGTATGAAAGCATGGTGTCCAAACCCAAGAATATAACTTTATGTTAACCTCTCAGCAAGTGAATGTAAGTAGCAAATAAAATTAAGGAGGATATACTTTATGAAATCTGGAGACTGTTTCTCTATTCCATTAAAATTTTTCATACATTATGTCATTTTTATTGCAATAGGAATATATTAAGTATGCAGGGCTGTATTATGCCGCTTCAATATATATCTTTTTTTTAAAATAGTATCCATTCCCCTTATTCCTATGAAAATCCTACGCCTCAGAAACAACTGGTCTGGAGAGAACAGACAGTATGCCTTAAATATGTAGGACTATGAAGCTGAGAGAGGCTCCATACAGGCTGGGCTACATATGAGCATGACGCAAGGATCAACTCAAGTCCAATGCAGAGTGATCTAGACAGGATAGCTGTGTGTGTATCTAGAGGAAATTGGTCAAACCAGCCATTATTCTGTATTTAACTTGGTTTAGCTGAGATCAGAATATGACACGCTGCTGGCTGTGTCTGCCTCCTTCAAGTTTGTTCCTGTTGCATTCTGCTTTAAACTCACTACTGTTGTGTTTCTGACACAAGTTTCAATGCATACCACGTCAGCAGTGTGTTGTTATAGTATAGTTTGTGTATAAATGCTTAGTTTCAAATTGCTGCTTCTTACTGGTCATTTGTACTCAAATATATTTGTGTTTGTCTAAAAAGTGTAATGTTGCAGCTGGCCATCATGCCACCAAGCAGATTTATGTGCTGCAATCCTATGCAGTAGCCACACTACAGGTCAAGAGCAACCATCCACAGCCAGTTTTTATGTATGTCTGTTATTTCACATCATGTCAACAAGTATACCTTTCCTCCTTTTTGAAAACAAGCACTTTAGAAGAAAGTTTGTTCAAAATGTCAGCTGAAACAATTAAAAAATTCTGTGAATGAGATGTTAGTGCAGGGAACACTTTGAAAAATATTATATCGTAGAATCATAGAAATGTTATGGTTGGAAAAGACCTTTATGATCAAGTCCAACTGTTAACTAACTCTACCATGCTCACTTCTAAATCATGTCCTTGAGCACCATATCTAGACAGCTTTTAAGAACATCCAATGATGATGATTCCACCCCTTCCCTGGGCAGCCTGTTCCAGGCTTTGATAACCCTTTCAATGTAGAAGTGTTTTCTAATGTCTAACCTAAATCTCCTCTGGCATAACAACGCCATTTCCTCTTATCCTATTCCTTGTAACTTATGAGAAAACATCCACACCCACCTCTCTACAACCTCTTTTCAGGTAGTTGTGGAGAGCAAGAATGTCTCCCCTCAGCCTTCTTTTCTTCGGACTAAACAATGTAAGCTCCCTCAGCTGCTGCTCATAACACTTACTGTCAAGACCCTTCACCAGCTGTTTAGGCCTTCTTTGGACCCTCTCCAGTGCCTCGATGTCTTTCTTGTACAGCAGCCTGCAAAACTGAACATGATAATCAAGGTGCAGCCTCACCAGTGCCGAGTACAGTGAGACAATCACTCCTCTAGTCCTGCTGGCTATGGTATTCCAGATGGAGGCCAGGATGCCATTGGCCTTCTTGACCACCTGGGCACACTGCTGGCTCATGTTCGGCTGGCTGTTGACCAGCACCTCCAGGTCCCTTTCTTCTAGGGAGTCAGAACTAACTGAGGTTGTGAGGGTTTTGTTTTAGCACTTTAGCAAATCAGTGCATAAGTGAATACTTCTTGAAAACTTTCAGGACCTTAATGCATTTCTTGTCTCCATTAAGAAACATCATTTTATAAATAAATATGACATTCAGTCTTTTTTTTCTGAAAGATACTTCCACTGTGTGTAGTGTTTCCCTCCACAGTCTCACTAATGATATTTACCTTTCGCAGTGTTCAGGAACTGACAGAAAATGTAATTTTTCTTCCTCAAGGGATTTTTGTTGATTTCGGTGAAATGTGCTTAAGTAGCTTTGCATGGGGAGATATGAAGGAAAAAAAGATTTCTGTCCTCAATAAATATGTACTGAAAGGACTTGACAGAAAATTGCAAAATATAACTTTAGTGTTAGAATGGGAAGTGAACACGTTTGAGGTTTTTGTTTGTTTTTCTTGAACTTTCTGGAGGCGAGTTCTTTGTTCTGTCAAATATTGTGGATGACTTCTGCATAGGTGGGAAAATGGTTCTTTTTCTCTATTTCTGTTTAATGCCTTTTCCTGACTGGAAACCAATATTCCATATTCTCCAGGAGTCTGTCTTACTATACTTACCATACTTACTATAGCATTTTACTGTATATCTCTGCTATAGAATTTGTAGTCTTTTTATATTTGGGTTGGTATTTGGTCTTCTTTTTCTTTCTACTTCCATTTCCAGTATATGGAATACACCTTTGCCAATGGTTTTCTGCCATATCTGAAGGAACGCTCGTGATTCCTTCAGTACATTCTTCCAACTGCTCTTTGAATTTGATTATATTATGTCCCGTAACTTCAAGCATCCGGCTAGAGCCAGGTTTGCTAACCTAATTGAATTTTTAGGTTCTTGCTCTCCATCATTTATGTAAAACAAAACAAGGAATGTTTTCCTTTCCTATAGTTATAACCAGTGTTATGTTCTCTAGGCAAAAGCTAAAGTGACATCAAAAAAGCAGCTCACCCACTGAACAATTTGCCCATCTTCTAGCACAGCAATGTCTAAGGCCTGGGTATTATATAGCATTTCCAATATTAGCATAAAACACTCTCTAACATTTGGTATTAATGCCTGTGGAATTAAAAGAAGAGTTGAACAGTGAACAAGTGCTGTGAATGCTTTAAATTTTGAAAACAAGGAAAGTTACGTGGCTTTTCTGGCTTTCAGACTATACTTTCTGTAATGGTTTCTATTCAAAGAATATCATACATAGTCTCTAAGGACCTGGCTTATGGCTGAGCTTTCAGGAAGCAAACCTCAGAAAATAAGAACACAAGATGAACAGACAAATCATTATCTACCCTGTATCCTTTGGCTAATAGCAGATGCCTAGGGAAATGTGCAAGATCAGAACCAAGTACATAATTATACTGCCCAGCATTACTCTCCCAACAATCAGTGATTCATAGCTCAACTATTACTAAATGAAAGAGGTGGGGTTTTTTTCTGTTTAGGAGATTGTAATTCATGTGCCTGTGCAATTGTTTTTTTGCCTTCTAGCCTTGGTAATAGTCCCTGGTTGAGGCTGGAAATTTAAACAGTGAGTGTATGATTAGCCTAAGCTTAGGCTCAAGTCTATGTAGAATCATATGACTAACTGTAAATTTCTTGAAACTCCTAACTTCTTACATAGTAGCATATCCATCTGTCAGTGAATCTCATCTGTTATACACATTTTTTCTGATTTACTGTAAATGTACAAAACAATTATACTTTTCCTTGGATGGATATCATGGGTCTTGCACACTTAGCTGATATGAACATTTTTGAACACAACTACAGAAATATTTTTGCTAACACCTTTTAGAGGGGAAAAAAATTTAACTGAGCTGAAGTATTAGCATATTGACTTTGATACAGGGTTTCATCAGGAAGGCTTCTGAAGCCCTCAGTGAACTCTGAAGAAAGGAAAGGAAGGGCTTACTGGAAAACAGTTTTTGGCAGGTTTTAATTTTTTTTTCTATTATTTAAATCAGTGTAGTCTTATTCTGCTGTGAAAGACAAGCAAATTTTCCATATCTCATAGCTGCTGCAGGACTGATTGCTTTTCTTTAATCTCATGGTTGCAATACTTTTGACTAAGTGGTCATGTCTTCTAAAAAGGGATATTTTGAAATGCTTATTTCATTGTCAGAATCACACTCCTCTCTGCTTTGCAGGACATGTACAGATGAGAAACACTTTACACAGTTCTTTAGTCTTCCCTTTTGATCCTAAAATAGATGATACTACTAAGTCTAAAAGACTTTCAGTACCTGAAGAATTTTCATCCTCCTTTGGTTAATATACACCTCATAGATACTACTGATTTTCCTGATATACTGTTTTATATACCTCAGAGGATTTCTCAGTGTGTTCTGTGGTTCCTCTGCCCCAATAAACATTTAGTTACTGAAAGAATCTTTTCTCTGAGTCTTTCTATCTGTGGGAAAGGAGCTATTCAATAATAAAGAAACAGTAGTTCTTGCCTGTGTGAAATAGGATCACTGAAGTATAAAAGGGAAACAAAAGATTAATCAGTTCCTGAAAGCTTGGGTAAAAGGCCAATTTCAGGTTACACTGGGTAAATACTAGGTTTATTACTGCAGAAATGGACTATATTTTTATTATGAACAGCTAAAAAAACCCATAACAAAAGAACAAGGAAAATGCTTTGTTTCACAATAGAAACAAGTATCTACAATTGTGAGTCAAAAACAAAGAAAGCACTCTAATGCTGATTACCAAAAGATATAAACCAATATTAAATATAGGCTTCTGAAATACTTCTGAAAGTGATTTAATATTTTTAGAGAGGGTAGCTATTTGTTGCGGTTTAACCCGGCAAACAGCTACATACCACACAATCTCTTGCTCACCCCTTCCCACCTCCTGCCCACAGTGGGCTGGGGGAGAGAGTCAAAAGAATAAAAACGTAAAATAAAGTGAGAAAAACTCACGGCTTGAGATAAAGACCATTTAAAGATTAAAATAAACCAACCCAAAGTAATAATAATGAATTGTAATAAAAACGGACAATTATAATAAAGCAATCAAAATTATACTCTGCTGAAGCAGCAGTTGCCAGCTGTGCACCAATGAAAATGTGATGGTCGGTGATGGGAGAGGGGTAAGCCTTAAGAACCAAAGAAGCTAGAAGCTTCTGCTTCTGGAGATATGAGCCATCTGAAGAAGAGGGTAATCCCCAGCAAACTCCTCAATTTATAGTGTGACATTTATGGTATAGATAAAATCTGTTGGCCAGCTTAGATTATGCTTGGGTCATCTGGCTACGTTCCCTACTGACTTCTTGTATGGAGGAAAAGAAAGGCAAGGGGAAAAAAACACTGGGAGCACAGGTGCAGACTAAAACAGTCCTTGAGTTAATGTAAACATTGCTTGGCAACAACCAAAACATTACTGTTATCAACATTCTCCCAGTCCAAAGCCAAAATAAAGTATCTCTAGCTACTATGAAGAAAATAACTACCCTAGCTAAAATTAAAACAAAGTGTCTTACCAGCTTGCATTCACTAAATCGAACACTGCAGTTCTCTTGGAAATACAGCTCTGCTGAGTAGAAAAGTGAATTCTACAACTCAGTTCCACTACAACCAGGACATGTAAACTAGACCAAGTAGAAAAAGTGCTACTTGCTTGTGCTATGTTTGATTCTGAGGCATTCTTGAAATCATGGTTAAAAAAAGTGGACAAAAAATTTTGGAATCACTTATGTTTCCACTTGCATAGCAATATAAGCATTAGGGAACAGAAACCTAATTGAAAGTACTTCTAGTCCTTAGAGAATTAGTACTGTTCTGACTTGGGCATAAGGCAGAAATCTAGGTCTAGCACACTGTTACACGCAGCATGGTGCAACAGGGCAGTATCAGTCTGGACCCTGAAAGTAATACAGTCATACTCTAGTGCATTTTAAAATCTAAGTTTATAATCCATTTCAAGGGCACTGTAATATAATAGTAGTTTGAAATTCACTTGACAGTGCTGTTTCAGAAGAGTGGATTTGTTCACAACTTCAGTTGATTTAACTGTGATCATTGGCCTCAAACTCCTGTTAAGGTGTTTAAGGTATTCCCAGATGATAAAACTCTCTTGATATTGAGAGTCTTACTATATTCCAACTGGTTGAATGGCCTAACTCTTTTTGCAGAACTTTGGCTTCTATAAATCTCATTTTAAACTAGAGAAGGTGGCATTGCTATGACCATTTCAGAATCAATGGGAACATGTCAGACTGTGCTCAGTATATTCGGGGTTCCAGTATTTATACTTCTTGATCTGAGAAGAAAATTTGAGCTGGTGTCAAAGAGGCTTCACAGCAAGAAAGATCACTGAAACAATAATAATTTCTGAAGCATTTGCATTAACTTATACTTCTGTATACCTTGTTGTACTTTGTTAGTGTGTAAAACCCTCAAACTAAATTTGTAACAGAAATCACATATAGGATGTCTAATAGTAAATAGTTCTAAATTTTACTAATTTTTCATGTCACCTTTGGAATTGCCTGTGCTGACTTGGAGTGGCATCATTTTATGATTTCTCTTTATAAAGAAAGAGAAACTATTCTAGTAGTATGTGGGGAAAACTGAATAATGTTACTTTTTTTTCCGCAGATTTCAGATCTGCAGGGATTTTTTCTTACTTATCAAATTTAGCAAGGATCTGAGGCTAATACTGCATCACAGTTCTATCATTGGTGACAAAAGATTCTGCAATCAGAACTTGCTTGATGATTGTGTTCCTAATACACTAGGTAGAAAAGAGTCTTTGCATTGCTAGCTGAAGTTCTGGCTAGTTTACTGTCAGCAAGGAAAGCAGATAAGTGTCCAAATCTCATGTAAAACAGGTGTCACATATAAAATGTTGGTAGAATGGCATCTTCGCCGCACTTGAGATCTGAAAATTGCTAGAAACCATCTCAAACATATTTGATTAAACACATAAGTATAATTTTTACTGAAGTCGAAATTTACTGAGGGCATAGAATTTCTACAGTTTTCTACAGGAATCTTTCTGAAATCCATTGTGGACTACTTGGTCACATCAGCAGAACAGAAGAAAATATTAAGAGTATGGTAAGCACAAATATAGACTAGATACTTTGACACAGTTCCACCTTTCAAAATAGTCTTAGAATTTAGTTTTTTCTCTTGGAGTCAGATGAAAGTAGAGTTGAAAAACATACATGCAAAATATTTGCTTTAAAAGCTCAAAATTTGATGTCACTAATTGTGGATTTTATTTTTTTTAGGTCAGAAGACTTTCTGTAACATATTCTTCATACTTATGATAAAATTATGGTTTAGCTGATTTAAATGCATTTAAAATAATTTAGACTCTCTTTCTTCTATATATGTGTAAATGAAATGAAGATATTGTATACTTTAATACTTCTAAAGTTTTCTTCAGGTTTGTGTTTGGTTTTATTTTTTCCTCTTTTCCCCATTTATTAGTTAGCATAAAGTAGGCACTAAATGCAGTGTGAGCTAAGGTCACCAAGTAGGAATTTATATGTAATGTTAAGACATGGTCTTGACTTTATCACCCAAAACACTGCGTTGGCCAATGTGAAGGCATAGGATCATCTGCAGATTTTTAAACCTGTCTTTGATTTTGAGTGGTGGTTTGTTGGATGGTTGGAGTTTTTTTAGATAATGTAAATTGTTGCATATTTTACTGTTATGTGGCATATTTTTTAATACCAAGGAAAGCAGAAGCACTCAAATCTAGTACGTATTGCTTATGTATAGCCTGGTGGTTAATATGATACATATCAAAAAAACTGTATGATATTATGTGGCTTGCTCTAAAAAGAATAGAACGTTGCATGTTTGAGATTTGTTTATTGGGAAAACAAATTCATTAATATCAATTTAATCATATAAGTAGTTGGTAGAAGTAAAGTAAACCTCTGATCTGATGTCTTGAACTGTACATATCAGAAAGGAAAATCTATATTATTATTTCTAAAGTTTAGTCAACATAAGAAGATGCAGCTATAAGGCACCCTGGAAAATCTTAACTTAAATCAGTGAAAAGATTGGTTGAACCAGAAAGATTAATTTGGACTTTGCCAAAATCATGAAAAATCAGATTGTCTTGCTTTGCACACTGCATGAATTTGATTGATTTCAGTTAAGAATTGTTCCACACCTTGAATAAGAAGTAATGAAATTTGAGCTTGATGAGGTGAATATTGATTTCCCAGGGGACAAAAAAAAGAGTTTGTAGAATGAATTTATATAGAAGTAAGGCAATACCACTAGCAAAAATGATAAAAAGGTAGCACATTTGGGGAGTGTGATGAGGCAAGCTACTGTTAGAAGATTCCTGGTGGAATATACTGTTTCCTAATTAGAATACTTTACTACATCATTGTCTAGAAAATTTGAGTAGTATTGTGTGTATGATATCACTCTGTCATTAGAGTGTTAGTATTTATGGGAGATATAATTTGTATATTTGTAAGCACTGTGCACTTTTATTGCATATTTTATTCTTATGCAGTTTTGCACTCATGGATGTTAAAATAGATTTAATCTTTTTGTACTATTTATTAGATTGTGTAAAAAGCTAAAATATTTTCTTCCAATCTTTATAGATACATAAAGTACATACTTTACTGCTCTGTTGATACATAGCATCTGACACATCAACAATATTGGTGACTTAGATGTTACATTCTGACAAATTTTGATAAAATTATGGCGTTTATTTTTTTTTACTGAAAAAAAAATAAAATTACCAAAATGGATTTTTTTCTCTAAGATCTTAAATGTTTTCCTCCCTTGAAAAGGAATATTTTAGTTTTTTTCAGCATAAAACTACTTTATTGTATATGGAAATTACTTGAACTGTAAGCTTTCTGAAATCCTCAAAACTTCATTTTTATACGGAATAGTGATTCATTAGTATTTTTAGTTTTTCCTTTTCCTAATCACAGTGTGGAAGACACCTAATCAATCAGTCTGCTTTTATTTCTACTGAATGGGAAATCAGTTTCTTAATTATCAAAAGGTCTATTCGAAGCTCTGAACAATTTTTAACCCTTGCTACATCTTTGATGCTCCAGCTTTCTAAAGCTAGTGGGTTAACCAGCTATAGGAAAATGAATCTTAATTTCCTAAATTTTCTCTACTGAATTATAAAAGTTAAATTGCGATTTGTCAGCATAGTATCGCTCTTTGAAGTTATTTTGTAACTTCAGTACAACAGTGTATTTAAGAGTGTCTGTTTATCAATAAGCTTCTATAATGAAGGTAATGTTTTACAGCCTCTTTTACCTGTAACTATTTTAAAAATTCATATTTGCAAAGACCACTACTTTGCTATAAATGGTGCTGTATATTTTCCTGTATATTAGAAAGCTCTTTGTTCTTGCCTGTTATTACTGTATAAAAATATTGTTTTCCATCCTGGCCACTGACAGCATAGATGTGCTACACAGTAGTTTTCTGTTGTGAAACAGTGCAGTGAAGCATGAAAGACTGCTCTTGGCTCCCATACCATGACAGCTGTTTGTTCTGTGATGCTGTGTGAAGAGCATTACACGACACAATACCATCAGTAGAATGAGGCCTACAGTGGAGGACCCGAGTTAAAGAAATTTATTCTCAGGAAATTACAGAGCATCAGTCTAAGGCAATCTGAAAGGACAACATGAAAGATTTCTTCCTTGTCTATTGATTCTTAATTAAAAATGGATTTGTGATATTTCTGTCATCATCAAGTTTATATATTTAAGGTATTTCTCAAGGTATTTTGTTTAACTGTTGAATATAACATCTTGGGAATTATATGTGTCTTTGTAAGAGAATGTGAGTCTGAGCCAGACTATTTAAAATTTAGGCTACATGAACAAGAGGAATTTAAACATCGACATGCTCTAGGCACTGGAACTTGATTGTCAGGTTGATAAATTGTTGGAGCAGTTTTGCCTCAGCTTTGACCCACAGGCTTGCAGATGATTCTCAGGTGCCATTTGAGGGTGTCAGGGGCTGCTTCCAAAAAGCAGTTTGGGCATAGTCACCTCTTAGAGCTAAAAGAACTTACAGAAAAAGCCATTTAATGCCAAGATAGCTTCAATGCCTGAAGATGCTCCTGAACACTTCAAATATATTACTGTGAAAGTAGCTTTGCAATTTATAGCACACATACAAGGAAAAAGGGAAAGCAATGTATATAAAGCTTCTTGCTTTCACAGAGTATGTTTCCCAGAATTTTGTGTAATTTATATCGTATTAGGTGAGTTATTACTGGAGACTGTCAGATTAATTTCAATTTCATCAAAATATGCATTTCTTTTCTGGTGGAAATCAGTTTTATCAAGCATCCACCATTTAGGGGCAAGTTGCAGTGACTGCATTTGTTCTGGATTTCAGCCTGACTCCTTTGTGGCACAAATGGGAGGAAATAATAACATAAAATGGCACCTGTGCCCTTCTGAAGGTAGGCAGAAGATCTGAGCTTCACAGCAAAATCCTTCTCATGCTAAATGTACAAAAAGCTTACTTGTATTCCTGTGTGACTGGGCGTGGATGAAGAATGTAAAGCCTAAGGAAAATCAGAGGTGGAGAATGACCATTTTATAGGGTATGGTGTTTTCAGAATCAGCAAGATTTATGGTAGATTTTAGAGGAAACTCTTATTTCTCCTATTTTCTGTTTAAGATATACATCCTTCTACACTAAGGTGAGCTGGAAAAATTCAAAAGGAAAGCTGGTGTAGATACTGTACTGTTGCCATCAGTCTGTACAGTATTCCATTTAAACCAGGATCTTGATACTTTGTTCTTTGTCCCTATGTACACCTACTGCAGTAAACTTAACTCCATCTCTCGCAAACCTCTCCTTGTACCATAAGGTTACTCTTCCAGCTCCTTTCAGCTTTCTTTTCTTCTCTCATTTCTTAATTACTGTCACAGTAAATGCAGTGAGTGCTGTGACTAGCTTCAAAATACGTGTAGTCTAATTACCTACGCATTTTATGACTGGCTAACTAAAAGGTCAGGAGAACAGAAAATGTTGAACTTAAATTACACTCCTTCTAGACAGCACAAAATTAAGTCTCCTCTACCCCACTACAAAATATGTTGCAAGCAGATTGTGTACTCTCACTGCCTCCTTAAAAAATTGAGTGAAATGAACCAAACATCAAAATTTGAGATAGTGGTTTAGGGAATGCATGGGAAGACAGAAATAGTTCCATGAACAGTCTGAGGTAGATTCAGTCTGAAAGCTAAGGATGATGCTTATTTTCAGTAAGAAACAAATCTGTAATTACCCAGTTGTCATTTTTATGTTCCCAGCACAGTACACTAAGTAGAGTCAATATTGCTGAAGAGGGTCTTTTCACTGGCTTGGAGTTACAAATGTTTTTTAAAATTATGAGTCCTTTCCTCTCCTGTCTTATTTCTTCTTTCCTTTTTTTTCCTTAAAACATCTACTTTAACATTCAGGTGGGTATCAAATTTGCAACAGCTATTTACATCTTGGTCTAAAATATGTACTTTCCTAAAAGAAAAACCAAAACAACATAAACTTTTTGATAAGATTTTAGAATAGTGAACAGAGCATGATGGGCTGTATTTTACTGTTCGTCCAGTTTATGATAGACTCAGCAGAGGCATGAGTTTGATAAGAGAGTGATTAAGATTTCCTGAGTCTCTGGTTTCCTCTGGCCATAGGTCTATTTTGAACCATGCTTGTTTACTTTGCTGTATCTGCTATATATGATCTGGATTGACATGGCACTTTTGCTCTTTTTCCACTTCCAAAAGTCAAAGGTTTCTAGTAGCTCCATATTCTGCCAGTCTGGGCCTTCTATTGGCAAAACAGTAACATGACAGTAGAGCTGAAATGTGTAGAAGGGATCAACATCTGCAACAAATGGAGTTTTTTACTAACTACCTGTTGGCTGTTTGATTTCATAGTCTAGTGATACTTTTAATTATAACAGAATTTCTTTCCAGACTACACATTTTTATCTTGAAAGAACTACACATACTGTTCCATGCTTTGATATACTCATTAATTAATTTGTTATGAATCTTTCTCAGTCATTTACAAGTATGCCTTAAGAAATGCTTTGAGCATTGTCTTGTTACAATATGAACACAATAGGAGTCTAAGTTATGCAAGAAAACTTCTATAGATAACTAATGAACTATAATCAGACTTAATTGATTAATATTTTTCTAATTTTCTTGGTTTTTTTACATGCCATCTAAATATAAAACCTTCAACACAAAAGTTATTTTAGATACATTTCAATAACTAGGATTAAAAAGTTAGCTGTTCATTTTGGAAGAAGAGACATTAAAGATTCCTGAAATGTATTTATAAAAAAAAGAAGCTTAAAAATATTATCATGCCCTTTCATAACATTGAATAATCTTACTGAAAATGTTTGGATGTAATTTTATTTTTATCATCTGCTTATGTTTTATTGTATCTTTTTAATGCATTATGATTCACAACAATGTTTACCTATAACTTCAATTGAATATTTCCAAGGTCTATTATCATAATGGATGCATGCTCATTTCCTGCTGTGTTTTCAAGGTAGAGCATTTTTGTATAGAATTTTTAAACTTGATTTCAGTTTTTGCACAGTGGCATGATAGATCTGTTCCTAGATGCATTCTCTCTGCTTTTCATCTACCTAAACTACCAGTTTTCTTTAATCAGAGGCATTGCTGCCTTTCTGTGTCTTGACTATTAATATAAATTGTCAAAAACACTCATGCAAGTGGAAGATCCTCAGAAACTCCACCATAATGCCCAGATGTTTGGTAAAAATTTGTCACAGTGTAGCTGGAGTTCAGTCATAGGTGCCTGGATGCTATTTTCATTTCCTGATATTTGAATCTAGATATATAACCTATAACTGCCTAAGTCTGCAATTGCCATGTTTCCCCCAGAGCATTGTGGTATTGCACTCATGACTCCAATGGATTTTGAAACACTTACTACCTAGTTTTGAAAACTGATATAGATCCCCTTTGGTTAGGTAGTGTGCAAATTTCAGCATTAATAATGTTAAAATATTTTGTAGTCCAGGTGCTGAAATACTGCACAAAAAGCCTTGGCATTCAATTACATCTTAAAAGGAAGCTCAGCCTTAACAAATTGCATGTAAAAGTTTAAAAGTATGAAGTAACACTGAACTAAAGGCAGTGAGGACATTTTTTGGAGTTCAAGAACAGGCTAAGCTGTAACGCAAATAGTGCTTTCAAAAGCCAGAAGGAAGATGATCTATATTTTAATTTGGGGTTTTTTTTCTGTTTATTTGTTTGATTTTGTAGAAACAAGAGTCATGATTTTTTAGCCCTTGGGATTGACAATTTGAAGCCAGCTACACATCACCAAGCATTTCACCTTTTTATAGAAAAGTCCCTGTGAAGCCCAACCAGAGCATCTCTACAGCACTTTTATATTGGTTGAACTGAAGCTTGGGCAAAGGCCTGAGCACAGTGATTTTAAATTTTGATCACTGGCTGGCATGTTATCTTCTCTATACAATAAAAAAATTGATTTCATCACTTAGAGAGGATGTCTAATTAAAGCCTTTCTGTGGTAAACATTGTGAGCAATTCCAACATTGCTTTTGCCACCAGGAAAGCAAGGGAAACGATTAATGGATTTTTTGAAAGCTGGTGAGCGAAAGGCAGAGTTTAGAGACAAGATTAGAATTTAATGCTATGTATGGCTTGCTTCTGCTGATGGAAAAATGAGGAAAAAGTACTGAGATGGAGTTAGAGACTTCGTATCCATTAAAAGACATTTGAGAAGGAAATGAAAGCATAAACTACAGTTTTATTCAGAAGAGAACCTGCCATGGAAGCCTGATTTTTCTCTGTTTTGAAGAGGCGATAATGAAGTTAAGTGCATTAAACATTTTTAAACATTGCATATTTTGATGATGAAATTTAAATTTTAGTATTGAGAAAACTGAATTTTCACTTCTAGTTTCTGTGTTTGCATGTTTATGTATTTGCATATGCATAGGTGTGTAAAAAAAATTTACAATTCCATACTTTTATGGGGTATCAGGCCACTTTTGTTCTCCAGTCAGAAAAGGGATTGATTGCAAGAACTAATTTCTAGGAATTGCTGACTCCAGCATTCTTAGACTCCTCTTTATTCCAGCAAATTGGTTATCATTGGTCGGGGGTGTATTTTGCCACTTTCCAGACCCTACTCTGCAAAGCGAAACGTAGGTGCCATTGCCTTAGAACTGCTTTACATTAGCAAAACAGCATAGAGTACCCAGAAACAGGAGATAAATCCTATTCACTAATCCAGAATATCATCTCTGAATAAAGCTACTAAGGATGAAGGATAAGCACAAATTTCACTGCAGGACAAAGTTAATATAAAGGAGATGAGGACTTGCTGAATATGCCTGATAAACTCTTTTTATTAGAGACAATAATTTGTATTGCTATTGGCTATTACTACATAGTGATTCCTTTGTTAAACATGAAAAAATGCTTAGCTTCTAGCTCTTTAAATTCTTCATGAGCCCATTCCCAGGAAACAAACTGCATATAAAAGTTTAGTGATACTGACAAAGTAGTAAGAGTCAGATTGAATAATAGAGAGGATGATCTCCTCTGTGGGGAAAGTTACTGAACTTATTGTAGTGCTGGTTAGTTTATAATATCTCCAGCACTAAAAATACTGAAATATGGCTCTATTTCAATATTTGTGGGGACCTCAGAAGAATAAGTCACATAACTTGTAAACTTTTTTATTTTTATTTTCCCATAGCAGTATCAGCACTTACCCGCTGTAAAAATTAAACTCATGTCACAAAGCTGAACACCAAGTGTGCCTTTCCCATGACAAATCCAGGTTCTGCCAACTTTCTGAAGCGTCAGGATTATTGAATTACTTCTATAGGCTCACGTCCTCACTCTAGTGTGATAAGATAAAGTTAAACTACTTGGCTGGCTTCAAGTAATTGTTTCTTTTTCAAGTTTAAAGAAGATAGTTAACTTTAAATTACTGTTGCTACTACATTTAGTTAAATTCTGAGTGAATATTTTAATTGAACACAGTAACATTTAAGAATTCATGAGTGAAAACTGATTATGTGTCTTTTAATGTGTGAATCAACTAAGCATGCCAAAGCCTGTGATTTATTTAAATATATAATGAAGGGCAGAAAAGTGTCTATGTAGTCTTATCCTTGGCACAGCTAATTCGGAAGGCTTGCTGAGAATTTTGCCCCAATAGAATATTATTTATTTGCTGACATGACTTCAATGTTACAACTCATAATTCTGCGAATTTGGGTTTTGCATCATAAATCAGTAATAAAATATTACCTCTTTTCACACCTTTCATTTGACTAATTTTGTTACGAATTAGTAGCAATGTCATTTCTGTCAGTTTTGAGAATTCTTGTGTGTATTTAAAAAATACCTTTGTCTGTCATTATGAAGAAAAAATGGTCACAGATCAGCATAGACATTTATCCTGGTATATGCAGTCCTCTGAGTTTTTCTCTTTTCTTCTTGAAATGCAAACCCAGAAAACAGTAATCCCTGTGTTAATTTTTCTAGTGCTATAAAATGAACATTGATATCTCTCTCCTGGTCCTTAATTGACAGTGACTGCTCTGCTTCCTTCCTTCTTTTTCCAAAGCTTTAAAACAGCAGCTAATTCAATGGGAGGCACTAGTTTTACTACTGTGCCTGTGAAGTACAAATGAAAGAAAAAGAAAAAAAAAAAGTAGTACAGGAATGTGATTGGTTTAGAAATAACCCTTATTTGCTCTCAAATTAATACTGATCTGGTTTTATATCTGCAGCAGTGTGTCTGTGCTGGAAGTAATGGCAAATGACTGCTGCTTCTTGTAATTGCTGAAGCGATCATTACTGTGTCTCTGTTAGCTGCATTCTGAAAATCAAGGAGTAAATATGAGTAAATACTGAGAACTTTAAATGTAAATCCAAACATGTGCATGGTTCAAAGAAGGACAGTTTTGGAAAGAAAACAGGCTAACTCAGGGCTGATTTACATGATTATTCTTTGCTTGCTATTGTAGCCCCGGGCCAGGAATGCAGTACAAATTACAGAGAAAATGGAGGGCCCCACACTGTGATATTGACAGGAGGCCACAGGCCAATGCTCAAGCTTACATTTCTTATTCCAACAGGTGTAGCCGCACAGATTGATTTTATTCCATCACTGTACTCTGTATTTCTTTCAGCTTTAGGACTCCTTTCATTTTGGCATTTTGCATTTTCATTAATGTTTGTGATACTAGAGCACTGTTTTTATAAACTTTGCTTGGGTCCAAAGCTTCCTTTCTGGAAGAAATGTCTCTTTCTGGTTAAACTTTAATTGTCTTGTCTAGGGTAATTGCACATGCACCAATAATCTGTCAGCTTTTACAGAATCACAGAATCACAGAACG
>NW_010165757.1:0-25837 GCF_000695765.1 Mesitornis unicolor | reverse complement strand
GCACTCCACTAGTTACAAGCCTCCAACTAGATTCTGCCCCATTGACCACAGTTTGGAGATGCCTAATAGTTTAAGCACATGTGTAACACTTTGATGGTGTAAATAATTTCCACATGAACTACACTGCTGAGTACACGAAATGAAAAAGCTTTGTCCTCTCTTTAACCTTCATTTAACAAGGTAAATTTGAAACAAATTTTAATATGCAGATAAGTAAAAAATTGCCTTAAAAGATGTTACTTCACAGAAAAGAAATAAGTTACAGACATCAACATGGTAAGCAAAATGAAACTTTTGCCTTATTTTTAAATCTTAATTATTCTATATTCTTCATTTTCTGATTTATAATGAAAAAAGCTAATTTATCTTGCCACATTTAAAAAAGCAAACTAGCAGACTGCAGAGAAAATTACACTTTCTTTTCTTCTACTACATTAGTGACATATTAATCTGAAACTTTAAGACATAAACACAATTAATACATGTTCTAATAATTTATAAAATTAAAGGTACAATCTCATTTCTTGACTCCTAGTAATAAAAACACTTCAGCTGCTATTCGAATCTGAATCAACTTCTACTGGAGTCAACAGTCTTTTCACTGACTTCAGCAGTGCTGAATTAAGCTCCCCTCTCTTATTTTAGTAATTTTGAGCTATTTTATGTTTTTTTTGGTGTAGAATGCATACTTGATTAAGCACTTTAGAAATACCATACTGTGATGATTAAAACATGTTGTCGGTGTACCAAAAAATTACCTTCACTTTAAAGTCTTCTGACTTCTGTGTAAGTTCAATTAGAGTGGCATAAATTATGACAAGGTTAAGCAGAATATCTCCCCTCAGACTGTACCTATAAAAGAGTTTCATTGGACTGTTAATATTTAATATACACATGTAATAATTCAAAAACATTTATTCCATGTATTAATAAATGTTTGTTTAATCTCTTTGAATACAGAATACTAGTACAGTTTGAGCATTAATATCTGTGAAAGGAGAGCTAGGACAAATGAAGTGACTGAGTGCTGAAGGGTGCACTGTGATGAAGCAAATGGAGTCAGCTAACAGCAAAGCAAGTCTGGCCTGAAGCAAAAGGACTGGATCAGGGTCAGTCACGGGAGAAAATATATACAGCGAGGAAAGGTGATGCATGGAAAATTTACCACTTGCTGATAGAACAAAATCTCATGGTAGGTAACAAAGGAATGTTTATGAACTATGTCAACCAAGGCTGTGATTCCAAGCAAAAGGAGAACTACCGATGGATTGGAAGAACACTGGAAGAACGTCTCCCTGTTGCAAATGATGTACAGTGATGCTTACACAGTAATCGATAACCATGCATATGTAAGGGTTAATTTACTTCAAACAGTTATAAAGAATAATGTAAGTTAATATCCTTAGTCTTGTGAAATTTCTGGACCTATTGTCTTGACGTATGCATTAACATTACCTGCCTCAAATGCTGTTCTTTTAATAAGAACCATTTCTTTACCTCTTGCATAAGATTAAAAAGATCCTAACATATGATAAATATCTTCACTAACTTTTTTTTTTTTTGGGTCTCCAGTGATCACTGTTACTTCTGTCATTTCACTGAGCTTTTCAGTAGGTGATTGACAACACTGTAACTAAGTAAAATGTCAAAACCATGCCAGAAATGTGATCTTACAATATTCATATTGTTCTAAGAGAAATGTGTTCCTCCAGAGAAATTCAAAGAACAAAAAGTGTTAGCTTGTTCTAATAAGCATCTTCCTTTTCTTTTAAGTTTGTTTTTAAAATACCAAGATAACAAAAGAATTTCATAACTTACTTTAAACTCCGTCTTTCTCTGGAATAGAAAACAATCCAACAGCATGTGTATTGGAGTGATAGTGCAATCAGCTTCGATAGTACATTATCACAGGATTTTTTATAATTTAGTTCTTCCATACTCTACCATAAAATTAATACAAAAAATGAAAACATGGCTGTCACAAGCTTTTAATGTGCATCACTGTATTATGCAGAAGTTAGATCAAACATAAATACAGCTAAATAATACAGGTATTAAAGACACATTTGGAAGACAGGAAAACTAGGTTGTATTTCCAACTTTTAATTTGTGTGGTCTTTAAAAAGCTGATTGACTGCATCATGCCTCTTTTTCCCTCCTTTAAAAAGGAAACACTGCTGCTAACTTTTCAGGACGTTCTTAAGATTTTTGAGAAATTTAATAATGCAAAATAGTGTTATAAACCTCTGATGTACTTACTTAACCTAAACAAATCATATTATACCTACAATGAGCACATAAAGTACAACATCACTAATTGCAGTAGCATCTGCAGTAGCATATAAAAATGTCTATCTGTGCTTGCAATACTGATTATTTTACTCTTTACGTGTCTTTCAGTAGCATTTCTTCTACCTGTAAAGTCATCTGTCTTTCAGCATACCTGAATTCAAGTATTATGTTATCATCTAAACTATTACTTTTTATTAGAAGTAGGACAAATTCTTCTTTAGACTCTGAAATGGGAGGAATTAACATGCACACTGGTAAGTACAGTCACAGATACATTTAACTGATTATTACAATGTTCCTTTACACTATCCTAATTTCAAGTACTCACCCTTTAACTATATTTGATACAATCCAATATCAGGTCAAATGTTATACTTTTTTTGTGAAGAAATGTAGGTAGAGACATGAAAACATTTGAAATTAGTCAAACTGGCACAGACAGAATTTTGGAGTTAATGAATTTGCAAATCATTTGTGTCATGAGACAATGCATGAATTAAGTATGATTACAAGGAAGAAAAGATATGTTAAAAGGCTGAAGATACGGCCTAGAAGTGACCCACACATAACAGAATTTGGACATACTAGTTTCAATTTGTACCTGCAGAAAGACAGCAGTACATTCATCTATTGTCAACACAACGTATCGATCTGTACTTCCAAAGAGCCTTAAGGAGTAACTACTGCTTCTTTCAACAAAGGTAATGCTGTACCTGAAGAAGTCAAATTATTTCATTAAATCTTAGTTAAGTAAAATGATAAGACTTTCTTAAAAGAAATTAATAACATACATCTCTTTATATATACTTTTAAATCACAGTCTTTTCATACCTTGATCTTTCTCAAATGCTCAAGCTCACTTTAAGACACATTCAAAGAGTACGCATCAATGTAGCAGTGACTTAATGAAATATTACTGGATTAATTCAATTATGTTGCTTACTGCACCAAGTATGACCTTAATGTACAACCTTTGAGTTTACAAAAAAAGACGTAATACAGAAACTAAGATAAATCAAGAAAAGATACTTAGATACCCCTTTTGAGGAATTAAATGAACATTGCATTTCTTTTCTTCCTTTCTTGATTGTGTAGCACAGGGAAAACAAACTGAGTGAAAAGACTGCTACTGGTTATGATCCTAAACGTTTCTGTGTGAAGGAGAACTGCCAGCAGCACAGCCTCCTGTTACAAGCTGTGAGGCAAAGAGTCACTGAGTGAACACCACATGCTCAGGCCTTTAGGAGAGTCTTGGCTGACTAAGTGGGGAAGTTGAGAACAATCGTCACACTGCTTGGCCTCATCCCTGGAAAACACAAGAGACCTAAACCTGAATCTGCCAGGAGAAAGTCCCATATAAACTTGCATCGTGTATTCAGACATTAACGAAAAAGTGAACTATAAGCTTTTCTGAAACCATACAGCTCTTTGCTCACCTATTTAGTCACTTAGTGCTAAACAGAGCTATCACTTAGTGCTAAACAGAGCTAGTGAGAAAGTCCTAAAAAGAATTCCTTACTATTTAGTTTAAAAGTACATGTCAAACTAAATGTTCAAATTTGAAATGTAAAATTTTAAAATGTTTTTTCCTATTGAACTGCAATTAGACACAGCTCAAAAATGGCTTCACAGCTGATGATGATACAGCAAGGATAGAAACTAGCACATTTCTTCAGCAATATGGTGAAATTAACCATCTGTATCTCTGGCACTATGTTTAAGAGATGTTGCTGCTCTGTCCCCTATTTCTTTCTTTCTTTTTTTTTTCTTGTGATGAAAGCTACTTTTCTAAGGTATTTATTATTGTGAAAAGCAAAATGCAAAAAAAATGATGTTTAATAAAATAATGCACATGTGGAATGATGTACAAACATGAAAATTTCTGTACAGGTTAAAGAGTATTAAAAATTAAGTGAATACTAGACCTGAATTTTACAAATAAAGTTGTTTTTATTTTTAAGCTATCCTCTTCCAAAAGCTGTGATGCATCAGAAAATTAGTTTTAGCATAACTCTGGTAGTTAAAACACAAAAAAATCCAAAAGCAAATTTTAGGGATAATGAAATACAAAGTCTTTCAAGTATCAGGAAGCATGAAAGCAAAAGATATTTGGGGGTAACATTATGATTCTCAGGGAAAAGTAGACAATGAAAAAAGTTGTTTTGATTAGAAGTACCAGCTTATCATTGAAATAAACAAATGGCCAATTCCACTCTGGTTGACATCTGCGTGAGCCTACACAATTAAGCTATCATCAAATTCAGCAGAAAAATTATCTTCTTGTCCCTTAAAATGCTAATAGTGTAACTGCAGTGTTGTACCTGATAGCCAAGAAGATGGCTACTACATGATATAGTAGGACAAGACACATGTCTTGGAAAACTGAAAATAAACAGTCAATGAGATTAAATAGGTTATTTTCACTTACTTGGATTCCAAAAGCTGAAGAATATCTGGCATATTAAGAAGACCTTCAGTTGTCAGAAATACATATGGAATCTGTACCTCCAGAAGAAAGGAATCACTGTAATTCCCTGAAACATTTTGTATATGTAAGATAATAGTTTCATAAGTAAAAAAACTAAACATACATTTAGGTATTTAAATAGATATATATTTTAAAAATGCAGCTTTTATTCATCCCCATTAAAATGTTTCCATTATATGTTTTTTTCTTTTTTTTTTCAAAACTACACGCTTCTGAATCTCTGAAATTAGGTTTTAATTTATATTCCTTTAGATGTCCAGCAATGTTCTGTTAGGATGAGGAAAGGTGGATACAGCCTGTAGCAACTGTAAACAACCTGTGAACTTTGCACAAGTCTTCTATCAACCAACATTTAGTACTGCATCCTGGCCAAAACCCAGCCCAAGCTCTAAGAAAAACACCTTCCTCTCTTGCTGTAAAGATAAACCAGCTGTTTGCTTGACTTAACCTTCATAATTTATAGCTTATTCTCTTCCACAGGCACATGAATGTAGCATTTTATGGAACAGAAAATGCTTGCCTTTCATATGCCGGCCCAATTGTTTATTCCAATTCTGGAGGGCACTCACCTACTTGTATTGTTCCAGGGATGGTGGTTTTAAAAGTCATGTAAGTAACATTCAGATTTTTGCACAGATTTTTCCAGCAAGAATTTTCAGAATAGTCATATTCCATTACTAATGAGAACTGTGTCCAAGGGAAGTCAGGTCCAATTTGCAGATTATGTACAATAACACAGGAATATCTATTAAGGCTTAAAAAACAACGAAACATTAATAAAATTAAGGTCAGATAGAATTACCATCAGAACAAAATAAACACATTTTTCCTTTGAAGAATTATCACTGTTTAAACTCCTTTTACAAAAAAAGAATTTCCTCTTCTTGAATTTAAAACTGTAATTTCTTTCAAAATTAATTTTAAAATTCAAAGCTGTAGTTTCCCTCCTCCAATTATTTTCTTGAAGTATTCATATTTTCCTGCAACATCGTAATTTGACATACTTTCTGTTTTATGCCTTTTCCCCCCATCTCCTTCTAAAACATGCAAACCAAAACAAAAAGTTAAAAACATGCAACTGAAGTATTCTAAACTTTCCTCAAAGCCTCACAGCATTCCTCCAAGCATTTTACTAGAGGGTGGACAAATGTTTCCCCTCCCAGAATGAAGCTGTAGATCCATATTCTGAAATTTTTACTCCAGGTTGGAAAGTCCCATGGAAATGGACAGAAGTGACAAAAGTTTCACTGACATTAGTAAAGATTTTGTTTTCAAAAACCAAGAATTTAACTTACCTTCTTATGATATCTTTACAGCCTAAAAAGGGTCCTTTTTTCTCATAATTAAAATCTATCGTTTTTAAACCTGCATAAAGGATTAAAGACTTAATCAAACAAATAAGCCTCTACGGTATGAATCAATGCAAAGCAGTAAGCAGCAGATGTGGAACAACACAGGATATTAAAATTTTATGTATTACATTGTCTGCCTTGATGAAGTCTTACACAATTTCAGTTTGTGTTGCACTAACGGGTTTAATCATTTAGAAATTTCAATTTTTAACCCAAGGAAGAAGCAGTGTGAAGAAGTAATGTGAATAAGTTTCATGCTTCAAACTCACAATCAGATTACCTTAAAATAAAAAAATTGAAGGCTAATGCAAAAGGAAGCATCTTTATAACTTTATAATTTAAATTCCTTTACATGTTCTGTATACTTCAAGTTTCAAAAGTATGACTGGAAGATGTAGCTAAAAAGGCATATTTGTATAACACAAATGTCTCTCCAAAAGTTTAGTTAGTTGGATTGACCTGTGTTTGCAACCAAGTCTTAAGATCTTAAAACGCATAAAATACTTTTCATTAAATATTATTATTAGTAAAAGCATTGTGAACATGCCTCCTCCCTTTCAAAACATTCTAAAAGACAGGCTTTTTTCTTTTAAGAGCACAGGAAATTTAACTTTATTTTTAAAGGCAAAAGAACCATGCAATACATGACACTCTTGATAAGGTTCAAGCAAGGAGTTACAAAAATGGGTTTTAAAAAGCGATATGAAAGGAATCGGTGGCTTGCTCTAAACATAAGTACAGGCTCAAATAACAATCTTCCTGAAACATGTTTCTTTTACTAGCTGAATCAGAGATGTTGAACAAGCTTGTGCAAAAATTACAGGTAAAATGATGAATTAATTAAAGTGTTGCTTACATCAGTGGGGTGAAAGACAGGATATAGAAAACTATTTTTTTTTCCCTTGAGTTTAATACATTACTGCAGCTTATGCTTACACATTTAGCAAAGGAGAAAACAAGGTCAGCAACAGACAGTTAAGGGAAGTCATGATCTGTATGTAACTACTTGTTCCAGGTTTTATGCTAGAGATCTTAGTCAAGACTTCTAAATTCTTAATAAACTTGCAAGAAAGAGAACTTGTGAGCACCAATCAGCTAAAACAAAGAGAAAATCTGTCCAAGACAACAGAAGCAATTATAATTAGGCAATTGGCTACACATATATTTGCGTTATGTTAAATAAATCTTAGACTTGACAGATGAAACTTCAATCTCTTGCAACAGAAAACATCATACTTGAACTCTTAATCAGAGGAAAATAAAATTCCAAGAAAGAAGAAAGGGTTGTAAAAGAGTTAGGAAACAAACAGTGTGAAATGTTATAGAAAGGTTCCTGATGAGAAAAAAAGGGAGAGACATCTGCAAAACCCATACAAAGAGGAATGCAGCAAAGCACAGAATAACAGCCAAATTTTCTTTCAAAAATAATTATTTACCTTTTACTCTAGACAAAGCATGAATGAGGTCAGCCTTTTCTCTCTCAGAGTCCATTCTTGTAATGATTAGTATCTGGATGAAGACAAGTATAAGAAACTGTAGTACTGTAAAAAATTTGTTCTTTTATCCTGCACACATTTTTCTTTCTCATTTGCACAGAAAGCACTAGATTGACTAAGCAGGTAGCAGAAATGGAAATCTCAGAATTTTCCAGAATGACAATCATAAAATACCTCAAGTAGGATGAGATTTATAAGGATCATCAAGTCAAACTCCCTGCTCCTTGCAGGACTACCGAAAACTAAACACATGACTAACAGCATCATTCAGATGCTCCTTGAACTCTGACAGGCTTGATGCCATGACCATTTCCCTGGGGAGCCGGTTCCAGTAACTGACCACCCTCTCAGTGAAGAACCTTTTCCTAATGCCCAATCTGAACTTCCCCTGAGGCATCCTCATTCCGTTTCCTCCTGTCCTCTTGCTGGTCACCAGAGAGAGGAGATCAGCATCTCCCCATCCGTTGCTCCCTTTCACAAAGCTGTAGACTGCAATGAGGTCAACCTTCAGCCTTCTCTTCTCCAAGTGACCTCAGCTGCTCCTTCTAAGTCTTGCCTTCGAGGTCTTTCACCAACTTGGTGGCTCTCCTGTGGACACAGTCTAATAGCCTTGTACTCCTCTTATATTGAGATGCTAAAACTGCACACAGCGCTCAAGGTGGGCTGTATCTGTGCAATGTAGAGTAGGACAATCACCTCCCTCAACCAACTAGCTATGCTGTCCTTGACGCACCTCTGGATATGGTTGGCCTTTTGGCTGCCAGGGTACACTGTTGACTTATATTCGACTTGCTATCAAACCACACCCCCAGATTTCTTTCTGCGGGGCTGCTCTCCAGCCTCTTGTGCTCCTATTTATATGTATAACAAGGACTCTACCATCTCAAGTGGAAAATTTGGCACTTGCTCTTGTTACAGTTGGTGATTGCCCAGCTCTCTAGCTTGTCCACATCTCTCTGTAAGGCCTCTCCACTGTCAAGGGAGATCACAGCTTCTCCTAGTTTAGCATTGTCAGCAAACTCACTTAATGGACATTTGATTTCTGCATTCAAATGATTTATAAAACCATTAGAGAGCACTGGCCCTAAAACTGAGCCCTCAGAAACTCCACTGGTGACTGGCCCCAGTCTGACATAACCCCATCTACTATAACCCTCTGAGCCTGACCTGACAGCCAATTGCTCAGCGTATTAAGGACTTGTCTAGCTGCGTGCTTGACATCTCGCCTAGAAGAATCTTATGACAGATGGCATCAAAAGCTTTGCTAAAATCCAAACCCATCACGTCAACTAGATGTGTGACTTTGTCATAAAAGGAAATTAAGTTAGTTAAGCAGGACTTTTCCCTTGTGAACCTGTGCTAGCTATGACCAATGACAATATTGTCTCTCAAGTGTTCTTCAGTAACTTCTAAAATAACCTTCTCCATAATTTTACCAGGCACTGAAGTGAGACTGACAGGTCTGTAATTATGAGGGTCTTTCTTCTTTTCTTCCTGAAAATTGGGACATTTGCCAGCTTCCAGTCAACTGGGACCTCTCCAGACTTCCAAGACCATTGAAAAATAACGGCAAAAGCTCCTGCAATGACACTAGCCAGCTCTTTCAGTATGCTGAGATGAATCCCATCAGGCTCCATATATAAACATTCAGCTGGAGCAGCACATCTCAAACAAGCTCAGGGTTGGCTGGGCATTTATCATTGCCCCAGTCACAGTCTTCCAGCACAGGGCTCTGTGGGCCTCAGGTCCCACTGTTGACGTGGTCGCAAACACGACAAGAAAAACTTATCTACATGGTTGCAGATGAGCAGGCACTTCTTTATTTGTAGCACTGGGGAACACATAGGAAGACCCTCAAATTGTGTTCCCCAGTGCTGCAAATTGTCGTAGTGAATTCATACACCTTGTTAACAGCTTTAAAAGAAAGTTATCGGTGGTTTACAGTGCTTGATCTGAAAGATGCCTTCTTTTGCATCCCTTTGGAAAAGGAAAGTTGTAAACTGTTTGGTTTTGAGTGGGAAGACCCACAAACAGGATGTAAGATACAATTAACATGGACACGGCTACCGCAAGGATTCAAAAACAGCCCCATGATTTTTGGAAAACAACTGGCAAAAGAGTTGGAAGCGTGGACTAAAGAAAAGACTGTGACTCTCAGACCAGAATATCTACTCCTACAGTATGTAGATGACATTCTAACAGCTGCAGAACTAAAACCAGCTTGCATACAGGTAACCATTGAACTTTTAAACTTTCTGGGAATGAATGGGTACAAAGTATCTAAGAAAAAGGCCCAAATCGCGAGTGAAGTTGTGGTCTGTTTGGTCTTTGAAATCTCAAGAGGACAACGACAGCTGGGGATAGACCAAAAAGAAGCTATTTGTGCTATTCCAGAACCTCAAAATGTGCATGAATTAAGAGCATGCCTGGGCATGACAGGATGGTGCAGGCCTTGGATCATGAACTATGGTCTAATAGCCAAGCCATTATATGAGGCCCAGAAAGCTGCTCCTTTTGTGTGGGAAAAACCACAGCAAGAAGCTTTCCGAAAATTCAAGGAGGCTCTGATGAGAGCACCAGCTCTTGGCTTACCAGATTTGACTAAAGACTTTCAATTGTTTGTCCATGAGAGACAGCACCGAGCCTTAGGAGTCCTGACACAGAGGATGGGAAGCTGGAAAAGACCGGTGGGATACTTCTCCAAACAATTGTACTCAGCAAACAAAGGGTGGCCTTCTTGTTTGCGGGCAGTCACTGCAACTGTAATACTGATACAAGAGGCGAGGAAATTGACTCTGGGAAGAACTATCACAGTTTATGTCCCACACATGGTAACAACAGTTTTGGAGCAAAAGGGGGGTCATTGGCTATCCCCTAGCAGAATGATGAAATATCAAGTAATACTTACTGAACAAGATGATGTAGTTTTGAAAACCGCTAACTTTGTGAATCCTGCAGTGTTTTTGAATACTCCACAGGAAGAGCAGCAGCTGGAGCATGACTGCATTGTAACCATTGAGCGTACATACTCCAGTAGAGAGGATCTGAGAGATGTACCCCTTGAGAAGCCAGACTGGGAACTATTTACAGACGGCTCCAGTTTCGTCTTGAATGGAACCCATTACGCTGGATATGCGGTAACAACTGAAAATACAGTGGTGGAGGCACATGCACTGCCTACCACAACCTCTGCACAGAAAGCAGAATTGATTGCATTAGCCCGAGCCTTGGAACGAAGTAAAGGAAAGAAAGCTAACGTATGGACTGACTAAATATGCCTTTGGTGTAGTTCATGTCCATGGGGCCCTGTGGAAAGAAAGAGGACTACTGTCCTCACAGGGAACACAATTTGAGGGTCTTCCTCTGTGTTCCCCAGTGCTGCAAATAAAGAAGTGCCTGCTTATCTGCAACCTTGTAGATAAGTTTTTCTCATCGTGTTTGCAACCACGTCAACACCACCATCAGCGTTGATCATCAGAGAGAGGTTAAGTAAGCATTAAACATCTCCACTTTGTCCACATCCTTATTTGTGAGGTGAATGACCTCGTCAAGCAACAGACCAATGTTATATCTCATTCTCCTTTTGCTGCTAACATATTTTAAATAGCCCTTTTGTTGTCCTTCACAGTGCTGGCCAGCTGAAACTCTAATTAAGCTTTGGCCACATGAATTTTCTCCCTACTCTGGTGAACACCATCTCTCTAGTCCTCCCATGTCACCTGTGCTTGCTTCCAACATCAGTATACTTCCCTTTTCTGCCTAAGTTCTAGAAGAAAATCCCTGCTTAGCCAAGCTGGCCTTCTGCCCCTCTTGCTTGTCTTTGGACACTTTGGAATTGCCTCCTCCTGCACTCTTCAGAGATGGCTCTTAAAAAGTGACCAGCATTCCTGGACCCGAATATCTTCAAAATCAGAGTCCTAGGGGACCTTACCAACTAGCTCCTTCAGCAGCCTCAAGTCTGCTCTCCCCATATCCAGGGTCATAGCTTAGCTGGACATTTTTTTCCTATTGCCAATGATTTGAAACTCAGGAGGATATATGTGTTATTACAAGACTTGGAGAAAACAATATTACAGAATATATCAGTATCCGAATTCAGATTTGTGAATAAAGCTGTTCTAGAAGAAATGCTAAATTGGAATATTTGATTCAAAGTAAAAATGCTATTTAAAGATAATATCTAAAGACATTATACCACATTATTACTGTTGCACTAGACGTATTACTACTGTCACATTAGAGGCTTAATCCCTATGGAGGCAAACCTTAAAATGAAGATAAGTAGAATTCAGCCTGCAAGATGGTGATGGAGGGAGGTATTAGATGTACTGCTGAACTAATCAGACAGATTTTCCAGACCATAGATGGACTACATAGAAGTGTTCCTGGCAGAGATCACTTATCTCTGAGACTCAGCTAAATACTGCTCAAGGTGAAATAGTTGAAAAAGATTGGAAACTTCAAAACTGGCATAGTTTTAAAAAGAATCATTACCAGAGAAGGTGTTTACTTTGTCCACCATTTCAAAGATGTTCAGAGCTCTTAGTGTAACTCTTAACAGAAACAAAGGAAGAAGAAATGTTCAGGAAGGGAAGTATGGAAAGTTAAAATAAATGGAAATAAGCTTGAAGATTCTTTTTTTTTGTTGTGTGTTCAGCAGCATAAATTCTATTCCAGACAGTCAGGACACTTAAAAAATGGTATGCTTTATCCCTTCTGTTTCCCTTACTAGGGAAACAAAACCACCTGCAACAAGATGACGCCCTGGCAATGTTAAAACTCATATGCACATTTTTTCAGTCATGCCACAAGGGGAGATTTGATGAAACAGAAACCTGCACTGCTCTTAATAGAGGTCTTAAACTTTATGTTACCCGTATTTAACAGATACTTTGAGTGGGAAAGGTAATTATAACACTTTCTTCCATAAACCAGTGCTTGTTGAAAGGCGGTTTTATAATTATTCATGTAGTTTGAGGCAGTTTTGTTTGGTCAGAAAAATTGTTTACATTGTTAACCTTAACACTGTGTTCCTCTCCATAACTTTGCATCCAATTTAACATTTGACACTGAAGCGCTGCTATTTTGGGATTTGTTTCATGCTTTTTCTGGCTGCTGTACTGAACAATCTTCAACTGCCTCCAGATGTTATTCAAACAGGATTCGAAGATGTTTTTATAGATATCCTTTGCCTTGGACAAATAACCTGTTAATAAAGCAACAAAAGAAGTAATTGTAGTTAAAAACGATAATTGCCAAGATTTGGCAACTTAAAATTTGTATCTTGCACAAAAGGGATAAAAATGGAATGGCTCACCAATATGTAAGGATCCTATTCCTACTAATCAGATACATAAGTGGCCTTTATAAAACTGCTATACCTCCTGTAGTACCTGCCATATAACTTTAGCTACTACTATAGAACACTTCAATTTAACTAGTCTATATAGTTTATACGAAGTATCAGATTTATTTATACTCCCACTGTCCAGAGCTTTACTTGTCCTGTGTTTTCACCACTCTTCACATTGTCACAGCTATTTCTCGACTCTGAATTATGCCTTTTGTGGTGAACAATGCTTGGGTTATTTGAAAATGGATAAATGAAAAATACCTCTAAGACAACAATGTGATGAACGACACAGCACCACATCACAACAGTGAGGACTACAGGGCCTACTTAGTATCTGGCTCAATTTTCTGCTTTTTTTCAGGTCTTTTTTACTTGTGCAGTTTCTTGTGTGAGGTGCTGCTGGGATCGAGGAGAGGTGCTGTGTAATTCTGAAATATCATCTGGGAGTGATTTTGCTACCATAGAACAAAGGAGGAAGAACTACTCATTTGTCTTCCTCCCATGCTGCTATGTTGCTTACAGTAATTGTAGAAAAGAATTCTACTTAGGATTCCACTTACACACTCATTCTGTACTTTTATTCACATTTTTTTATTGCTCGAAACATTTAAGTGAATACAAAATATTTTGTTTTACCCATCATTCCATTTATGGCAGATGTTTTCCATTTTACATCAATTTTAAGGAAACAATCTCCATCAATGGATAATTCAGAGTGACTAAAGTTAAATGCTCTGAACTGCCTTATCTCCTACAAAGACAGATGGAGCCTGACTTTCCTAGAGCATTCATAAGAGCTAACTTCAACTCCTTAAAAATCTATTCCAAAAGATCTACCTGAAAATTCACAATACACAACTATGGGAACTTGACAAGTGTGGCATTATCATTTCAGGCATAAAATTGGGTTAAAACAAATTTTTCATATTTCAAAGCTGAATAGCATAAGACCAGAAAAGCTAAAAAAAGTCCCAAACATCTTAGGAGTCCAGTGCTAAGAACTGGACTGTAACTTCAAAATCTTTGTCTTGTTAGATAATATTCCAAATTTTGCTTAAAATGTCCTTCTTTTAAAGTACTTAATTTCTGAGGAACCTAAAAGCCACTAAGATGATGAGGGGACTGGAGCCTCTCTCATATGAGGAAAAGCTGAGAGAGATGGGACTGTTTAGCCTGGACAGGAGGTGGCTGAGAGAGGATCCCATCAATGCTTATAAATACGTAAAGCATGGGTGTCAGGATGATGGGACCAGACTCTTCTCAGTTGTGCCCAGCAACAAGACAAGGGACAATGGTCACAAACTGGAACACAGCAGGTTCAACTTAGACATAAGGAAAAGCTTCTTTCCTGTGAGAGTGACAGAGCACTGAACAGGCTGCCCAGAGAGGTTGTGGAGTCTCCTTCTCTGGACACATTCAAAACCCGCCTGGTTGTGTTTCTCTGTGACCTACTCTGGGTGATCCTGCTCTGGCAGGGGGGTTGGACTGGATGATCTTTCGAGGTCCCTTCCAGCCCCTGCCATTCTGGGATTCTAAGAATATTTTCAGGTGGAAATTGTGCCACACTCACTGGAGGTCGATTGTAAATAACAAAGGACATGCCATTTTTGCATGTTTCTCAGTTTCCACACAGAGTTTCCAATGAAAATTAGTCATTCTGAGACACAACACAAGATACATTTGGAAGTTCATAGGAATGTTAGGCAAATCCATGTGACAGCATTAACAGTATTAGTAATGAACTTAGCATATATACTACCAAAGTACAATCTACAGTGGATTAATTTCTAATGGACAGAAATAAGGAAGCATAGGTGGCTGAACATCGTATTGAAGCTATGCAGGAGGTGCACTGATGACAAAGAATCACAGCCTGCAAGCATGAAGGATGGACTGCAGAATACACACAAAGCATTTGGTTTCTTCACTACTAAAAACAAACCTAGTGCTGTGTCCAAGCCACACGTTAATAGAAGATCTCGAACTGTCACTAGCAGGTGCACCAAAGCAGCATGTCTGAACAGCCTGATCTCCTTCTCATCCATTTTACCTTTATAAATAGAAGACACAGCTGTCGTCTGTATAACAGTTCAGAAATCATGCTATACCTATATAATCAGTTTTAAAGATGTTAGTATTTCAGAATTTTCATTAAACATGCTTACACAGGCATAATCTTGAGAGGTCAGATCTGCTGATCTTGGTAAATAGTTTATGATATAGGATAGCTTTTCCCATGTCATCTGACCCAGAGCAAGTGGCACACAGGGAGGTGGTTTTGAAAGCTGTGTAGCGATAGAAGGTGCTTGCCGGAAGAGGGGATAACACTTCCCTTAGGTGTGCCATTAAATCCACACAGCCTTCCTGATTTTAGTAAGGCAATCTTTAAATAAACACGGAAATTGATACATTTCCCATCTTTTTGTCCGTTATACAAGCCCAGCTGTTCACATTACTATTTCCTCCTCTGACTAGTCAAATCACCAACTATTCCAGCAGCACTGTAACTCCATCTAACCAGCTTTCCAAACATTTCAGAACTCTTTCCAAGAAATCAAAATGGCAGATTATCCACTAATCAATAAGCAATTTTAAAGCAGGGATAACCTCAAATTAAGTTTTTCACAGAAGATTTTAAACAAACTCTAGACTACGAAAACCACGTTTGTTATGGCAAATTATTTGGACCCAGCCAGTCTTCACACACATAATGAGAAAAATTCTTATTGTCTTCCAGTAATGATCCATGTAGTCGTAACTTCTTGACATCACCTTCCCCACACCTCATTAGCCTCTCCTGATGAGAATCTTAACCTTATTTGAGGAGGTAAAGTTGGCGGTCTTCTGTTTCTTCTTTGACCCACAAAGTAAATAAAACAATTCAAGTGCTACCTATTCTGTATTATGTACCCATTTTGAAGAAATCTTCAAGGACTTGACTGAACAGGAAGGAATTACTAGAAGAAGGAAGGCATTTTTGGGAACTGCACACAGGGAGTAGTGTAGTTCATTATCTTAAGAAAGGAAATAGGTGATTGCTGCAGAGTGAGTGGACTTAATAATAAAAAACATACTTCAAGAGGCTAAAAATGGTTGAGGAAGAGAATTAAAGAATAAGTGAAGACAGCTGATCAAGAAATTATTGAACGAGATGCATTATACAAGCAAAACATTAGCTCAACACAGCTTTTAATTAGAAAAAATAAGTGAAGCACTTAGAAAGGAAAAATCAGTCTTATGAACATGGCATGCAGAAGAATTATCTAGAAACAACATATATTTTGTATATATCTGTATCAAAAGACAGAGAGTGACTTCCATCTGTCAGTGAAGGTGCTGAAACTTAAGGACTATGTCCAGTTCTTGAGACCACTCACCATAAAAACTCAGTGAGGAACACAGGTCATTTAGAAACAAAGCCAGGAAGTAAGAAACCATGTTATCATGAAAGATTGGAGCATTTGGTGATATTTAGTGCAGAAAGAAAAGATCAGCAGAGGAATAATAATCTTCTAATATCATCATAGTAAGTGATTGTTTCCTATGTTCACTGGGGGGATTAAGGAGAAAATGAATCAGCACACACTGGAGTAAAGTGGAACGAGATTGGATATCGTGAAACTATTTAAAACCAGGAAGGCAATAAAAGAATTAAGCGAGTTACCATGGAGATTTTGGAATCTCCTACATAGTTGGAGAAATACTCATTAGGAATGGATTGCATACGTGAGAAACCAAATTCATACGGATAATTTTCCTTCTCATTTCTAACATAGGCTTAGCATCATAGAGTAGCAATAGCTACTAAAAGGAATGAAACAACAGAAACACAGACAGCTTCTAATTTTAAAATCTAGAATGAAAAAATAATGTAAATATTGTCTGACATAGAAGCCATATTTCTGAAGCCATCTAAAATACTTTAAAATTAAATTCAATTAGAATACTTTTTGTATGACAATATTCACATTCATAAATGTAACGCTGAAGGAGATATTATTTCGGAAATAAAAGAGGAAATCAATTACTGTAACTTTACAATGTAAACTGCTGAAAGTTTTATCATTAAATCATCAAACAGCTTGAACCTTGTGACAACAACTAAATCTGTATTAGTACTAAAGAAGGAAAAACCATTTTTTTAAAAAAAGACATACCTTCTTTAAAATGACTGCATATCGCTTTCTCTTGCTGTTTTAAGAAAAACCTTGTGTGGTCGTGTTTAACCCTGTCAAAGCTCCAATGTACAGAAGCAAGTACACCCAGATGCATCAAATCTTTTAGAACAGGAGTGGCTGCTTCTTCCAGGAGGCAGTGTGCCTGGCACTGGCTTTCTGGACAGCACAATAAGCAAAACATAATAATAAAGTTTGGTTTTATATACCACTACCGGACAAGCATATTTGAAAGAGTTACCAAAACACAAGCAACACTGGCTTCTTTGTGAAAGCCCTAACATTAATCGAAAAGCTAGGCAGCCTCCTGGGTAGTGGAATTAAGTTGATTCTCACAGAAGTGGACCACGTTATTCCATGTTATTGTTATGAAGTTTTACCATGTTGTTTCATAAAGTGATTGAACCCCAGAATGAAAAATTGGGATTTCCTGCTCCTGTGACTAAGATTGTACTGTTATTCCACTGTTCTACAGCCTTTGTTTACTTTGTAGTCTAAACTTAGTCCCTCTCTATCTACTTGCTACTTCAACTGAAACAGTCCTTCTCCTGGTATTTAACTGGAAGCTGAAACTCTTCCATAGCCATCAACAAGGTCAGAACTCTGTGATTCTTCATTTTCGAAGATTTACTACTACTTTTCAGAAATAATTTCAACTGACCTATACAAACTCTTTGACTAGTATTTGACTTAGCTTCACTTGGTCAACACACTATTTCATAAGAGCAACGAATAACTTCAACTTCTCAGGCATTCTGGAAAAAGGTTTATTATTCTGTTTAGTTTTTCAGCCTTTATGGAAATAGGTCAGATACTATAGTATTTTGGATGCTTATTGTATAACTTCATCCAGGCGTTTCTGTACTACTATACAATTTTATTTTTAAAGTGTATTTCTAATCATGCATCTTCAATGTACTGCTGCTAAGTAAGATAGTGTGAATCTTCTAATCTCTGCTTCGGCTACAGCTCAGTTTTGAGGAAGTTGTCTTTCCTTCCTGTGCAAGGCCACCCTGATGAACCACATTTTATTTCAAGGACTGCAATAGGATATTCAGTCTCAACAAATAATAACTTTGCAAAATGCTAAGTTTTTGTTTTGACTGCAGAAAAGCTTTAATTTTGTTCCAGTTGCATTAAAGAAGTCTTGCTTCAAAATTTATTTAAAAAAATAATTACAAAATAAGCTTATAGTTGTTACATGATTGCCATCTCAGAGGGGAAGAGATGAAAACACTGCTTTCACATATGTCTTTCACTGGTTCTGTGAAACAGACTCCCACATTAAGCACAGGGTTGGAGTGAAAGCATTTCTGGGGAAAATTAAACTAATTTGTGCTAGGTCTACAACTTTCTTGCACTGTGTATGCTTATTTTGAGGCTGTAAAGTGTCTTGGATAAATATCTTCTAGGTTCCTCTCTACCACTTCTACTGCATGACAAAAGTCTTTAGTCTTAAGACAGTATTCTGTACCCTGCTCCCACACCTGTGTCAAAATAAGTATCCCATCTATTTAGAATGTTTTCAGTCACGTGGAGCATAGGCTAAGCCCAAAAGTTTCCATACTTGTCTGAGTAGTACAATTTCATATAAAATTATATTGCAAAAGTATATAAAATAAAGCATATCCAAAACCAGTATACCTGATGCTTGAATATCAACTGTGACACTGTCCTCATTCTCTTGTTTTTTTCCCTCTATTCTCACAGTCTCACAAGCAGAACTTTCCTCTTCACGAGCAGGCATATGCTGTTCTTCAGGCTGTAGCACTAAATCATTAAACCACATGTGATTTAAGCAGAAACATCACAAAACTAGCTCAGTAAATAAGAAAACTGTTCCATAATGACTCTGCATGCAAAAATGTTTTCAAATTACATAGTTTCTATGACACATTTTCTTTTCCTGAACTTCTTTATTCTTCGCATGGGCTCACATAGTATGGAAATACCATCAAGACTCAGAGAGACACGAGGCGCTGTCAGCCTTTACAGCCCCACAAGTCAGGTATTACCAGGTTCCTCCTCCTCAGGGCAGAATTACAGAGCTGGGAAAATTAAGAAGCTGGTACGATAGCTCTATAATATAGCTCCATGGGAAAGCTCATATGCCTTTATATGGAGAAAAAAATACTTGTGAGAGGAAAGATGCTGCTGGCTGTAAGGAGATCAAACTATGAAAAATATCTCAGTGAGTGTGAGTAGAAAAGGTTAAATACTGTAAGGGACCCAGAAGGAACATGGAAGCTGAAAATGGTGGGGGGGAGGGGGGGGGAGGGGAAGAAGAACTGCTTATTGAATAATAATTTTTCTCCAGTCTTATAGCTATCTTTTGCAACTGGTTAGCATTTCTAACTCTCCTTCCCTTCTTCCTTGTAAGTACTGATGCATGATCTACAGCTTCTGCCCACAGAGCTTTGGTTGTGACCTACGCCTCTTTAATGTTGAGAAGGGTTCTGGCTGAATAGGTGTCTCCTGAATATTGCTGATTTTTCCTAGCTTCCTCACAAAACAAACTGAACATACAGAGACAGAAAGAAAAGGAAAAAATAATTTTTTCCTACATAAGTTAAAAAAACCTGATTTTTAAGACCTATCCAGGATTCAAAACTAGATCAATAAACTGTTTCTGCTACTTCCCACTTGTCTATTTTCTGAACTAAATATTATACAAAAGGAGATATTTAAAAAATAAGCCAAACAACATAGACAATAGAGAAAGAGCCCTACAAGCAGTGCTGACATTTCTTATGTTCAGTTAAGTTTAGCACCACTCTTAATAAAAACATTTCAGTGTTACAAAAGGTATACAATAATTTACATCATTTCTACATCAGTGTGGCAAGACCTACACATTTTAATGGGTTCTCCATACACCAGAAATAACTGATCTGCAACTCTGGTGGCTGCCTGTAAACATATTCTGAATTGTTAAACCTCCATAAGCCTATTCGTAAATGTAGCATAGTTTGTTCTTAAGTGCATCTGGATTTCTCGTTAGCAGATGCAGTTCTAGCCAGAGCCCAGTAGATGGTAGCATAAAACTTCAGTTCAGGTACCTCGATGTCCTTTTAAAATTGCCGTTGTTTTGAGGCCGTGGAAGTGCTTTATGCATCTCTACCACTTGTCAGAAACAGCTGTATTTTACCAGTAAATAATTTCCTTCACAAGATTACAGGCGCTTGCAATTAAATAAATATCCAAATTCTATTCTATAGGAATGATTGCTGAAGGCTTTTACGTAGCAATTCTAATTTTTTATGTTTTTATTTTTTTTTTTTTGTAAAAGCTGGGACATATAACTTAAACACAGATCAAATTATTGTCAAAATTCTGCCATACAAGCCCCCCAAAAAAGAAAAATATTCCTTTTTACTACAACTTTATCCTGAAAAGCGAATTTGGAAATATGTCACTGTCTCCCAATATCTTGTGTCACAAATATTGATTTTTTAAATCAAATAGGGTATTTCTTCTACTTTTTTTTCCATCTCTCTATTTTTGCATTTCTGTAATGCTCAACACATAGCCTGAAATGCTTTCATAAGCTTTGTCATCAGCAAGAATAGGACTGCCAATACCTTTCTTTTTTCCCTAAAACCTCTTCTGCCTCACTCTTCTATGGGGTTTGCATCAAGGTAACTGGCTCAAATAGCTCTTTCCAGAGAAGAACTTTAAGTCTTCTTCATTGTCTAAGCTATGTTGTATTGATAATTGTATTGATTGTTACTATTAGTTACTACTACTATTTGATAACTACAATTGTAACTACTATTTCTCCAAAGAGGCCAGGAGATCTTATTCAGAACATATGGACAGAAGAGATCATCTGGAGTAAGTACCATTTAAAGTCACTTTGTCAGAATAGGATTAAACTCGTGTATTTATTCATAGAAAACACTCCCAACACCCAAAAATCCCCCAAACTGAAAACCAAAGCACACCCTCAACCAAAACAAGCAAACAAAATCCCTAAGATAGCTAAAGGATAAAACAGAAGGTAAGATCCTTAGCTGAAAATTCAGCTACATTAAAAATCATAAAAATGTTATCATTCACTTTGGAGGACTTTTTCCCCCCTCTAATCTACTAGCATGAGCTAGCATCTATCGTAACTGGTATAGGAGAGCAGAATTAAGCTTGAAAAAATGTCAGAGTAAACTGGTTCACGTACCTTTTTCAGCACTGTCTACACCATTTGTTTCATCTCCTTGTGGGAGTGTGTGATTAGATCTCAGCATGATAAAGCTGCTCAGATCAGAATCATCATTGTCCCATTTTGCAGCAAGTGCCAATGATGCAGACTTCTGGCTACTGGCTGAGTTTTCTTGTTTAGAAGACATATCTTTACAGCTGAGTGATTCAGCTAATTTGGGCGTTTTCTTTTCTTGGTTTAAGAAATAAATTGCACCTTCTACCTTATTCTTTTTGATGCTTCCTCCAGTAAGCTCATCCACAGATGCATTTGGACTGTGAATTTTGGCAGATGACGCAGCATTCCTATGCAGGGCAAAGTTCTGCCCTTGAGTTTGTAGTGACACATAAGGATTAACTACTGTATTCGATTGACGTCCTTCAGCAGAAAGTAGCTCCTGGTTTGTCACAGAAGTCTTCTCTTCAAGCCATCCTAAAAAATCAAAAATAATATTTAATTTCTTCACCGCGATATAGATTTTTTTCTTTTCTTTCTGCCACTTGGAGTTAACTATCTTGGATAATTATAGAGAAAGCGTTTTTGTATTTCTTCTTTCTGCCTTCCCAGATCATTAGAATCTACTTTTAGAACATTTGTACCAATTAGTCCTGAGTACAAATGTGCAATGTTGAGAAGCAGAAGGCCATCCCACTGTCTGGAGAAGTTTTCACCATCTACATGGTGCTTACTGGTGTTAGATTTCTAGGAAGTGGGATGCAATACATTTTATTAGGAAGAAAGGTTGAAAGATCAAAATTTATTTAGAAAAATAAAGGAAGTAACCATGCAATTAGCTTCCTCTAAAGACGTGCTTCACTTGAACTGCATTTTTTCGCATTGCTGCTGCGCGTCTCTTTTAAACACAGCAGCCAAACACTTTATGATATGTGAAAAGTGGCTAAGGGGAAATGCTCTTTAATGAGCAGCATCTACTTGTTTGACAATATATCATGTTACTGTCAATCCTTGGAGTTGCACAACCACAACTGGTGCCTTGCAGTCAGGTCAGTTATGCAGTAAAATCTAAATAACTTTTCTGCATTTTCTGTTAAAGTTTAATTATAAGTATGCATAGTGGTCCATAAGAAATTGTGAAATTTGAGTGGTTCACATTTAAAACCATAGCCAGCATTAAAAACCACTCTGAATAGCACTACAAAATAAAGACTTTTCACTGTAAAGCACTCTCCCCACTGACCTTCTGCAGATAGGAATACATGAAGATCTGCTTTCTTAAAATAATCCAAAGCAAAATGTTATTATTTGTTAAGAAATTACCCTGTATGAAACTATTTTATTAAAAAATAGTCTGGCTGGTGGAGGTACTTTTCCCCTGCACATTAACACAAAAGTTAACTTTGTGTAGTTAAACACTTTTGTTCCTACGATTTGTTCTAAGTTTGTGAAAGTGCACCTTAATTGGAGTAGTGTTGCTACTTCATAATGCTGTAAAGTATTTTGTTCTTGAGAATAAGAAATCTTCCATTTCGTTCCCTCCTGGAGGCAACTGTCACCGTGTGATTACTGTTAAAGTCTCTTCATCACTTTTTTAGAAAAGAAGATACTTACTTTCTAACTGATAGGGTGTAAATGGTGTGAATGTTTCTACCTCTGTAGAAAGCAAACTGTTTGCATTGCTGGCATCTGTATTTAATTGCTCCAAAGTTTCCATGGAGACCAGATTTAATCCCAAATGAAGCCACCAGCCCTCCTCTAATGAGGTAAGCATTGGTGCTTCTACCTCAGGTCGCAGCAGTTCCTTCAGATCTGTAAGCGAAGGTCGCTGACATTCCATTTTAACAGTCTGATGCTCTACAGAACCAGAGATCAAGATGTAATATTAATGATCTAGAAACATGAAAACAAAATGTCAATCTGAAAAGAAAGTTCCCAAGTAGTGATGACCTACTACACAGATCCATTGTTTTTACTTCCGTTTGTAACTCAGTAACCATTAATACACTCAAGAGCAAAGCAGTTAGTATTAGCCCAGCAAGTGTGCTTTTTACTTCAATGAACAAGTAATGGGTGTGTTAAATTTTTTTTCAGATCTAATAATGTGTAGCTGCATTACTAAAGTTACAAATGATCTTCGTTGTATGTGGGTTTACTTGTCATGCTTACAAAGACCTAAAATAGTCCTTACTTGAAAAAAAAAAGAACTTCAATAGGAATGAGACCACCATACGTTATTTTCAACTACAAATGAATGTAGAAATTGATTGAACAACATTAGAAGTCAATATATGTAACTTAATACTCAGACTTGTAAAATAGAGGCAAATAAAATGAAATTAAAGAGCAGTAGTAATGCATATTCTAGTGCTGTCAGAAATAACCTGCAGCTTATTTTGGGTTTGTGTATTTTGCTTCCTAACATGAACTCTAGTCTTGTCAAGCTATAACTTTATTTTCCTTTAACAGTACTTTACTATTGATTGATACACTGTTTGAAACCTTATTTAAGGAAAAATAGCACACAGAGAAGAGTTCAATAGATCGCCAAATTTAAGTTACAACAGTTATTTAATATAATTAGCGGTAGTGAGCTGAACATTTTCATAATGAAACAAGTCTTATTTCATCCAAACTACCTCCACAGAAGGTTACATGACATACCAACTTGTATGTTTTCAAACTATCTTATATGTACTGAAAGAACCAGATAATTCAAATTTCAGAGGGTTACATTAACTGGATAAATCTTCAACAAGGATGTGCTCTGTAATATAACATTATCCTTTTCGTTCCATTTTTCTCCATGTACATGGAACTCTTCAACATCAATTAGAAACTGATCACCAATTATAAATCCTTACCGACAAGCAAAAGAGAATTCATATTATCCCGACACTTCTCTGATCGCCACACCAAACATTCTAAGTATTCCCTAGAGGGCTCGGCAGTCAAAGTACTACAAAACATAAAACAATACGTGGAAGTATGACCTTTAACAGCATTAGCTGTTGAATTTTGATTATACAAAGCTATGTTTTAAAGATCTGTTTTCTCTCAAAATTTTCAGTTCATTCATTCATTCATTCATTCAATCATTCATTTTTTTTCTCCTCCATATAGAGTGTCACTTCATGCAACACCAGAGTGAAGAGAAAAGAGTGAGAGAAGCCATCAAGGCTGGTTCACGAAGTAAAGCAGCACCAAGTAAGAATTCTTGCTAGACTGTAGTTCCCTCCCCAAAAGCGTATTTAAATTCTTCATGCATATGTGAGAAAGACAGGAAGGCAAAAAATGCTAGTCTCAAAAACAAGATGAGAAGGAAAGGATGAAGCAATCCTGATTGTATGTCAGCATGAAAAGGCTTAAATTGCATTGTTGGACAATATCCCCAAAACACAGACAATACTTTCTTCCTGTATCTCTTCTGGAGATTCTGTAGGTGAGACTTGCTCAACAACTATGTTTGCCATATGTATAAATATGTGTATACACACATGCATACGTGCTATGTACATAAATATTTACTGTTGCCTACTCATAAAAGAAGACTCCTTTTTTCAGTCCCCTAGGAGACAGAGGTCTACCATAGCGACTGTCATTTCCTTTTTCAAGCTCTCCTGAAAATCCATAGATACGGATCATACACTCTGTTCACTCTTCCACACAGAACACAAAATACATGCAGCTGTCTCAAAGAACATAACTTCCAATGCACAGAGAGACTATTTTTGCACTTATTTTGAGGATTTATGATTTAGAGGATTTGTGACAGGACAATTACCTGTTACCAGAAAGAGAAATAAGTTCTTCCTGAAGTCCCGTGCACAGAAAATTAACCCATGATCTTTGTTGCTTGTACGGAGGAGTTAAAGGTACTTCCATTTCATCTTCCACATAAGGAACAGATTTAGCTAGAAATTGCATAAAGCCACATCCAAATAAAAAAGAAAAGTCTAAATTGTGAAGCTACTTGTGAATGAAACACACATACTAAGGAATTTTTCACTAGTGAAGTTTTGGATTGAAATACAAAATATTTTCATGTGACAATTTAAGCAATAAAAGCCCAAAGCTTCACATTGTATTTCCAGACAGTTTGAGGATAATAAGGTGTAGATTACATTCCATTACTCATTCTGCAACGTCATTTTGGCTACATACTCTTCCCATGCAAGATGATTTTTATGATTTATAGCAGATGTTTTCATATTAAGTATTCATTCCTGTTGGCCTTCTCAGATACTTCCCACATAATAATAATAAATGAAGTTAATTAGATGGGAGGCTTCAGACAATATTGTGGTGGCTGTAACATACAGATGAATGGACTCAGGAACTTCAGACACAGTCAGGATTTTGAAGACAAAACTAGTTTTTCAAGCAGAATTAGTACTCACTGTAATTTCTAGGGATGACCATTGAAATGAATTACACCACCAATTATTTTGAAGCAGTATAAAAACAAACCTGGCATCTTAATATTCACCTGCAAGTCACTTCTCACAGAATCACAGAATATTAGGAGTTG
>NW_010165756.1:0-5200 GCF_000695765.1 Mesitornis unicolor | reverse complement strand
CTACCACAGAGGCGGCGGCACCGCGGAGCTCAATTTGTTACAGTAATTTGGGTTAAAGTTTCATTTGGATGTGGTCTTGGAGACTTTGTGTATACCTGCTGAAATGCTGTGTGTCAGGATTTTGTGGAATGTAAGCTACCTGTAAGCGTGAAGGTATAATGTGTCTATCCAGTGGTGTTGCGATAGGGATAGAGGAAAAAGAAATGTTAAATTTCAATTGAGAAAATGTTAAAGCTGCTAACAAACCTACAGATAACCCAGGTGCACTTTTAGTCACAGTTTGTTTTATTCACTAAAAATACATCCAAGCCAGTGATCACCAACACTGCTCCACTGTTTAAAGTGAATCAAGGATGAAAATTTATTGCTTTAAACTTCACTGGAGCCTTAGAAATTTGTTATATGAAACAGGCCCCTCAGCTCCAAGGTCATTGGAGGGTCTTTCTTTTGAGTCGGGGGGGGGGCTACAAAGTTACTTTAATTAGTTACAGGAAACTATACATAGAGTCTATTGATTATGCGTGGATGCATCCTTTATGAGTTAACACAGCAGGCAAGGTGGGTGATGGTGGTGAAATTTTTTCCCCTTCATATCTGGCTGTAATAAGGAAGTCTCTGCTTATCTGTATCACATTGGTGTCGGTAAGTTCTCGTCCCATTTTGGTGACAAAATCAAGGCCCGAGGGTGAGGTTTTGCTGTTTGTTTTGGGTTTAATATATAAACCAGAGTTTTAATATATAAAACCACAGAGTTTCTCCATGTTCATCCCCACCGCTGCACCAGCCCCTGTGGTGTCCCACCCTGAGGAGGGGCCCGTATTGCCTGCAGGCATGTGCCACAGCCCCAAGCACCTCTGGCCCCATACCTGATGGCAGAGGGAGCCCGGCTGGGGCTGGGGCTGGCCCTTGCAGCCCTCAGAGGGGTGGGGGTGGCCTTCTGCTGCCACCCTCTCCTGACACCCTGAGCCTGCGGGTGCCCAACAAGCCCCAGGTTCCTCTACGTGTGCTCCAGCCCTCAGCCTGATCCTGCTTGAGCTGCACCACGTCTGTCTGTGCCCATGGCATCACCACATCCACTTACAGCAGATGGAAAGGGCTGTACAGTTAGAGGTACTGCAATATTAGGAACCCGCAAGCTAAACTCACCCTTCAGAGTAGTTAACCAGAAAGTTAACCTGGTGACTGCACTGTCCATAACTTTTAAAACCCACTTGCTCCTTTCCAAGCAGATATCCCATGTTGACAATGCCTTAGCCCAGGGAGATGAGCCTCAGGCTAGGAGATGGTGACCAAATTTCAGCAGTGAACAACTAAGGGCATTGAAGGGTTCCAGTTGTACAGCAGTTCAGTCAAGCAGCTCTGGCCAGAAAGAAGTCCTAGGGCTCCAGCCTTCTTCTGATCTCATGAACAAGCTTTCCTCTTGGGATATCGACCTACAAAGAAACGGAGAGAAGGAGGTAGCAGCACTGGAAGCCTGAGCAGAGCACAGTTCAATCTGGCCCTAAGGACTTGCTGTGGATACCAACGCAGTTTGTGACTGGTTTTCTGGAGCAGTCACCGGACAGATCTGTGCTACAGCTCCCCAAAGGAACAACATCACTGAGGGAAAACCCACAGTCTTTGAGTAATCTCTAGATTTTGGAAGCACTTTGGAAACCCATACAACCTATGGAATGTAAAAAGGCATTCTCACCTCCTCTCTTGTTGCGACATCTCGCAGCTTGACAACTCCATCTGTCAGCTCCTGCTCTCCTACAATGGCAGCAAGGGGGATCCCTGTGTCCTCACAATACTGCAGCTGCTTCAGCAGTTTAGGATCCTTCTTGTACAGCATCTCTGCCTAGAAGGATGCAGAGAAGGCAAATCATTAAGGCAAAATTTGCTCTGAATTATCTTGGAGCTAAACAACCTGTACCAAAACCCCACAGAAAACTCTTTACCTTGATCCCTGCATCCCACAGCTCAGAGATGAGCTTCAGTCTCGCAGCAAGAAAGTGTTTCTGAGGTGTGGCCACCAGCACTTGTGTCTCAGTTGTTCGAACTTTCTCCCCAGAAGCCTGCAGGGACAGACACGCTCATGGGAGTGACCAGCAGTGAGGGAACCTGCAGCTTGCAACAGAAGCTCATCTCACCTTATCTTCAGACCTTAACTTGGCTCCCCAAAACAAGTACGCTCAACAGCCAACCGTCACCATTCAGTGAATGTTACTGAGCAAGTGTCCCCAGGACAGAAAACTTCACAGGCAAGAGACAAGAGCAGAGCGCCTGGGGTACAGAGCTCAGGGCCTGTCTCTGACACTTCCTTGGCATCTGCTACAAAACGCTGCCCGCAGCGACCCACAGCTGCAACCTGATGTGCCACAGAAAAGGGTTCTGTCTTCTGTGTATGGAGACACAGGCATGAAAGGAGCCATTCTCTCCCCCAAAATTCCTTTCCCCTGAAACACGGTGGAGTTTTAGAGCTCTGTAACGATGTCTGGCTTCCCAGAGCCCTCCCCATGCACCATCTGCAGCACCAACCTTCACTCTCTGCTCTAGGATGGAGAAGATCCGCTCGATCCCAATGCTGACGCCCACGCAGGGCACCTTCCGTCCCTTGGGATCAAACATCCCCACCAGCCCGTCGTAGCGACCGCCTCCAGCCACGCTCCCCACGCTGACTGGCTCCTCCACATGGTTGTTCTTTGGCTGCAGCAGAACAGCCTCAAAGATCACCCCTGTGTAATAGTCCAGGCCCCGCGCCAGGCTCAGGTCGAAGGAGATCTGTAGGACATGAGGGGAGCCCTGTCACTGCGGGCATTTGGGGGACCCCAGTTGCCCAGCCATGAAGGCAGCACCGTCTCCTGCCTCCGCACCTCCTCACCTTCTCTGTGATCCCAAACAGGGTCAGGTACTCAAACAGCAGCTTCATGTCCCCCAGCCCCTCCTTGGCCAGCTTGTTCTGGGACAGCTTGGGGTCCTGGAGAAGCTGCTCAATCAGGTCCAGGCCACCTGCAGGAAGGAGCCAGACCTCAGGCCAGCAGCACCCACGATGGGCCTGGCCAGCTGTGGGTGCTGCCTCGCACTCCTCCATCGCTGGCCCTGCCTGGCCTGGGAGAACAAGGCCAAGGGCTCAACCCCCAGGGCTCACCATGAAGCTGGACATACTCCCCAATGCGATCTGCAGCCTCGGGAGAGAGCCCCTTCTCTCCTACCATCTCATTCTTCACATCTTCCCACGGCATCTGCCAGGGGAAACAAGAACCTCCATTGCTGCAGGTCACTCTCATCACCCACCGGCTCCACCAGCTCACGTATTCGTATCACATGGGAAGACAGCGGTCAGCATCTCACTCATGATCCACGTCTCTCACAGGAATCATTAACAGAAACCACTGGAAACACTGGGCTTTATTTCTAACCACTCCCAAGAGCTCCACAAATCCCTTACAAACACCAACAGCTCAGCTGCTATGAACTTCTTCATAATGGGAACAGCCACAGCACTGCCCTGCCCAAGACTCCCACCCCACGGGACTGGGAGCCATCTCCCCGTGATGCTCACCTTGTCCAGCTTGTCCACAGTGGAGCACACAGATATGAACTTGCTCTCTGGGATGCCGCAGATGGCAAACACACCGTTCAAAATCCGCCGGTCATTGACCTGGGGGTGGGAGAGCACGCTTAGCTCAGGGGGGATCCTCCACATCGCCGTTTCTTCTTGCCTCAGAGGTATGGGAAGCTGCAGCTGCTTCTTTGTGCCTTTCCCCAGTGCTGAGGTGTGAACCCCCCCCCTCCAGCTCTGATCTCACCTTAATGAGAAAGTCCCCGAGCCGCAGGTCACTCAGGATCTCATGCACAACCTTCAAGCACTCAGCATCAGGAATCATCGGGTCAAACTGGCCAGCAATGTCAAAATCCTGGGGGCAGAAGAAGGGGCAGAGGCTCCTGGCACAGCTGAGGCGTGGCACAGCACACAGCCCCACAGCAGCTGAAGGCAACCCCGCTGGTAAAACCCACACCGGTCCCCAGCGTGGTCTCACAACACTCACGCACTGGTAGAACTCCCGGTAGCGTCCCCTGCTCGTAGCCGGGTTGTCCCTCCTGTAGACTTTAGCGATGTGGTAGCGCTTCATGTTGGTGATCTTATTCATGGCCAGATAGCGAGCAAAGGGCACCTGGGAGGCTGAGGAGTTAAGGAGGGGAAAGTGGGGATCCCCTGAGCTGCACAAAGCTGAAACCTGAAGGCCCCCATGTCCCTTTCTCTCTGCCAGCTGCACCCTGATCCCTAGGTAGACCATCAGCCCAGGGTGATGATGAGCACGATGAACCACCCTGAGCTCCTCCAACACCCAGACAACTCCCATTTCCTCCTTCTGAACCACGGCACATCAAACACCGACCTTTGCGAGGTCATTTTGTTATAGTCACGAGAAAATTCTGGCTGGTTGAAGTAGGTATTTGTTTCAGCTGTAGAGTTAAAGGAACACTTTGACCTCTACAAAGTTAAGGGACTGCAGGATGTGTGTGTAGTGGTGCTTGGAAAGGGGACGAGAAGAATAGGCCCTAACTTTTCTCTATGTCAAAATCATATAGGGGTAATTCAATGTCCTACATGGCGTGATAGCGGGGAACCAATCGAGGTAAAGGGCAAATTAAAAGGTGATCACCTTATGCATGCTTGTATGGTTTTGCTTTGTTAAAAGTGTATAAATAAGCTATGAAAACGTAGCAGGTCGGAGCACAATTAGAGGAGCTCCCCTCTGTGTCTCCCCAGCGCTGTGAATAAAGAGGTGCCTGCTTATCTGCTACTGCCTAGATAAGTTTTTCTAGTCATGATTGTGACCCTATCAACAATCTCACCCTCTTACTGTGTGATCAGGAAGGATTCACAGACTCATAGACGCTAACGAGGAGAGCGTTTTGGTGAGATGTGGAGGTGGAGAAGGCTCGGGATGGATGTCTGCTGTGTGCCTGCAGTGAGCACCACTGTGCTCTCAGAACAACTGAGGCACAGGAAAGGTGAGATGGGTAGGACAGGAGCGTACAAAGGTGGGGACTGTAACTGGGAGGAGATAGAACCACTATGGTGGAGCATACTGGTGCGTGTCCACAGACTGTGGAAGAAAGGACCACTTTGCTGCAGGTCCTGGTCTGGCTGTGGTGTGGGTTGAGGTGAGAACACACTGATTACAGAATCACAGAACCACAGAATCGCTCG
>NW_010165755.1:8377-11972 GCF_000695765.1 Mesitornis unicolor | reverse complement strand
CCGAAATGCACGCTCTGCAAAATGAAGGACATAGACCTTAAGGAATGGAACACATCAGTCCTACGTGTAGTCCCAGTGTTGGCTGCAATTATGAAACAAAGTCTTGAGTATTCAAAACGCCTATGCAGTCAACTGTCGGTACTCCACAAGGCTCTTTCCTGAAGTTATTAAGCACTTCGGCATCTGTCACTCCAAAATCATGTTCAGCATCACACATGTTAATGTATTTCCTAAGGTCACGCATTCTCCTTGTATAACCAAGGTACCCGAAAATAAGGGCTTGCTAGATGTTACTAACTACAACTTTCAGAAAACAATTAATATCAAAACCTGCACTAAGCACACGAAAAAAACCTGCTAATTACTTACTTCCAGTTGGTTGAATTAATTACTATTCCAAAAATCCATATGCTTCAGGGAAAAAACCAAACCTGTCAGCTTTTTGACAGTTTGATCTAATACCCTAATACAATATGCACCAGTCCCTCATGATGAATGGAAAACTAAACCAAAGCTAAAAATACATGAGAGAGAGAGAGAGAGAGAGAGTGAAAAGACAAATTATGTTCTTATTTGGACATCTCCTGTTACAAAATGATAACAAAATGCTGCTTCCTAAAGTTGGTTGAATTCCGTGTATACAGGCAGAGATGAAGTATTACATAAAGTATCCAGCAAGTTTTTCTCCACACAAAGTCTGAAGTATCTTTTTCTCTTGCAATAACTGCGTGTTGATAGCATCATCCAATGCAAGAAAAGAAAAAAAAATAAATGTTTAACTATCGCCCTGGGCAGAGTAGATTCCCCTTCCAAGTTTCCAGAATATGGACTTGAAATAAAGCTAAGTAAAAACAGAAAAGCATCAAAACAACCACATAAATACCTTCTTTAGAGACACATCCAAGTGTTGTGACTGAAGAAATAAAGGAAAAGGGAGGAATAACCTTCTCTTCGATTCTAAGGGGAAGCATGACTCTTCCAGTCCTAGAAATTAGCTGCAGTCTGGTAACTTGCTATTAAAGAATTCCTCTCCAAAGAAGGTCATGAAAGGCTGCGATAAAAGGCTAAGATGTACACATTGTACACATTTCTCCTTATCAGAAACTGGGCTTGTTTTTCCACACAGACCTGTATATTTCCTATGTTTGAGCTTTGTTCCTTGATGGTCATCTCCGGGCACTATTTAGCAGTTGCTTTTTCCAATGTCTTCAGATATTCCTCCTTCTCCCTGACAGCTGAGTTTAAGTCTTCCTCAGGACATTTTCATGACCTTTCACAGTTTGTGTTCTGCCTCTAATATCTCTTCTGCTTTTACCTTAGTTTGACATGTCACACACAGCAGATACTGAACAAATGTATAGGAGCACAGCAGCACTTTCGTGCTCAATAGCTGGATCTTTTACCGCACATCAATACTCATTGCTGTCGCACCATTATCCTGAATCCTGGAGATCTCCCATGTTGTTCCCATGGTGCTTCTAGTGACTCTTGAACTCTTAACCTAACAGAATTTTATAAGACCTGCAGAGGATAAACTGGTTTAGGGTTGAAAGAAACACCACTGTGCCCCACCTCCGATATTTCCTACCTAAGTATTTCAAGCTGACAAGACAACAAGAGCAAGACTAACTTCACATAACTGTAGCTGTCTACCTCTGAGCTAGTTTTCCAGCTTCCTTTTGCAATTGGTAGAAAGAAGTAGACATCTCAAAGATAAAATCCACTGAATGCCTCTCCTAGACATCAAACAGATTTTTTTGGAAGTCTTCCTTAAAGCAAGATAAATTGCATCCTACAAGCACCCATCTTCCTTCATCAATCAGAAAGAGAGCCTACTCAACAAGCTCAGATATCTACATTTACGTAGGGATTTCCATGACTTCTATGCCTGTGATCACCTTTATGTGAAGAACACCCCAGAATATGTACATTAGGTGTAACAATATTAACCTCAGTGATCTTTAGCTTGAGCTAATTCCTATCAAACAATGGGGAGAAAGAGTCCTATGACTGCCTCCCTACAGACCTCTCTAACCTTATTCTGAAGCATATGTCAGTGGTCAATGCTGAAGACAAGATATTGGCCAGTGTGAAACCTGATTCTGATCCAGCCTACTGATTCCTGCATTAAATCCAAACAAAAGCGATGAAAAGAGAATAAACAATTTGCTCTAGGATACTTTCCAAGGAGAAAAAGACAGATAAATAAGTCTCAGACAGGCTGATTCAGTCTCATTGAATCTCATTTGGAATTTATCACTTATTCTAACATTACCACTATGCATTAATTTATTCCAGCAGGTTTTGGATTAGGTCACGAAACCAAGACCACTCAAGAAGCCAAAGACACAAACAAGCTTCTTCAGTGGCCCGTGGATCATTGCTGCAAAAGTAACTGTGATGGTTTAAGACTTGATTCCTTCCCCTCTCTTCTTCCATCAGTACATGAGCACTGTTCTGCTGTCAGCAAAGCTGAAGAAAGAGATGATGCGAGGGTTCCTTGTGTTCCTTTGTACAGGGTCAGATCACTCGTCTGAGACTGCTGCAGCAAACTCTGCTCAATGATGTTTGGTGGTGCTTGAGGACTGGCGTCTTTTCTAAAGCAATGCTTTGCTTTCCATGAGATGCTGTGCGGGTGGGGAATTGTCATACAAAAGGGTGGCTGCTTGCAACCTAGATGTGTCTGAGTGACTGCTGGGGCACTTAGCAGTGGGGATTTTGTGCTGTTTGTTTGTTGTTTTTTGTCTTCCCCACACAAATATTTCCTGACCTTTAGGGAAAGTGGTGAAAGGATGCCCGGTCATTCCACTCCAGTGATCAAATGGCTGTAGCTTGTCCCTCCTAGTGTCTGTGAGTTCTGCGTGCACAGTGTCACAGGGTGCCTCTGCCAGGGAACCCTGTCCCCTTTCTCAGAGCCGCCGAGTTTCCCCTCACCTTGATTTTCTCTGCCAGCTCGTATCTGTGGCAGAAGATGTCCAAGCCCTCTAGCAAGTCAAGGCGCTTAGCAGTTCTGCAGAGGGTGAAGATGCTCTCCAGAAACTGCACCTTTTGGTCCTCATCCTGGCAGCATGGGTAACAGAGAGACAAACGGGGAGCGTGAGAAGGGGGCACATGCAGGCAGTGGGCACAGAGCCATGGGCAAAGCGGCTCTGCCCAGCCAGCACACCTCCAGCAGCCTGGCAGCAGAGCCCCTAGCAGAAGAGCCCCTGGCAGCAGACGCCAGCAGAGCCACGTTCGAAATGGCCGCAGTTGCATGCTGACAAAGGCACAGATGAAGTCCATGTTTTCCTGTTCCTCTCTGTACAAAGGTAACCATCTGGCATCTAATAAAGGAAGAGAGCAGGGAGGGCTATAGAGGCAGGCTATTGGCAGGAGAGAGCAGAAGAAGGAGCTCTGTCCTGCGTCCAGCCCCATGCTCACTCTCCTGCTGCAGTCTCCGTGTGTGTGTGTCAGGGCTGGGGGGTGCCCAGCAGACAGGCAGTGAAGCTGAACCACTTCACAGTAGGGAAAACCCCCAGTGCCTCCGGCTGAGGAAGTCTGTTCCAGATGGGCGGGAAAGGGCCCCATCCCACAGCATCGCTGCCTTCTGCTGGCC
>NW_010165755.1:7967-8300 GCF_000695765.1 Mesitornis unicolor | reverse complement strand
GGGGCCTCGGTATTCGGGTAGCATCACGCCCACCACCCACAGGACCCCCGCTGCCAGCGTGCCAGGGAAATGTGCTCCTGGCGTTGAGCAGGGTGCGCTCGCTGGCCCCAGACCCACAGGGCCACTCGCTCACCAATCTGCAGCGGCTGGACTGGGGTCACTTCGTAAGGCTGCAGTGCAGAGCTGCTCTCCTGGGGAGCCGCATTCTCCTCCCAGGCCACCCTGGGGCGACTGGGGGGGTCTCTCTGCCATCTTGAAAAACAGCAGAAAGGGTTATGGCTGGGGAAGGGGGAAGCTTCAGCAAAACACCTCTGCAGCACAGGGCTGCCAGGG
>NW_010165755.1:0-7923 GCF_000695765.1 Mesitornis unicolor | reverse complement strand
GGCCCTACCCGGTCACTGCCCTGACAGACACTGCAGGCTGGGGGCCGCATCCGTACTGACCTCAAGGAGGGCAGGGGGCTGTCACAAAGGGCTCCACTGTGACCCGCTGCATGGGTGCACCCAAACATACCATATATCGCAACAGCAATTCCACCTCATCGCGGTGTGCAGCAGACAGGAGGTAACATTTAAGGCAATACTCGCCCAGGTTGATGACAGCGGCCGTGTTTGGTGATTGCCAAGGCTTGCACTGCCTGAAAGCCTTTGCCTTTTCCTACGCTGTCCCCAGCGACTGGGTTGAGAAGGGCCAGAAGCTGGGAAGGGACTTGGCCAGGGCAGCTGCCCCATGCTGACCAGGAGCACAGTCAACACCATGGTGGAGAACACACTCTTACAATCAGAGATCACAGAATCACAGAATGTTAGGAGTTGGAAGGGACCTTGAAAGATCATCCAGTCCAACCCTCCTGCCAGAGCAGGATCACCTGGACTAAGTGATTGTACATGCAGCAGCCCTAGGTCCAGTCCAAACATGACAGGGTATCCAAAATGAGCTCTACACCGCAGCTGGGGATAATGGTCCTACCTGGAGCCTCTGGCAGAAAGCACCAGGGGACACTCGAGGTTGACCCCTAGAATTTCACAGTCAAGGACAGAAAGGCTCTGAGGGCAACAGGACTCTGGCTGAAACAGAAATACTGGCAGCACATGAGGCAAGCAGAGCTGCTTGGGAAGCGGCTATCCCTGCAGCACCACTCCTCCTGGCACCCTGATGACCAGAACTAGGCTGGGTGTTCAAGACTCAGTTTCCTTCTACCCATCGTGCCACTGATGCTCCAGGGAGTCAACCTCCCACCAGCCCAGGTTGCCCAAAGCCCCGTTCAACCTGGCCTTGAACACTTCCAGGGAGGGGGCATCCACAACTTTCCTGGGCAACCTGTGCCAGTGTCTCACCACCATCACAGTAAAGAATTTCTTCCTAATACCCAGTCTAAATACTCTTACTAAATACCCTCTTCCAGTTTAAAACCATTCCCTCTCGTCCTATCACTACCTGCCCTTATAAAAAGTTTCTCCTAAGCTTTCCTCTAGTCCTTCTTCAGGTATTGGGTCTCACAAGAGCAGAATAGAGGGGCAGAATCACCTCCCTCATCCTGCTGGCCACACTTTTTGTGATGCAGCCCAGCACATGGCTTGCTTTCTGGGCTGCAAGTGCACATCGTCAGCTCATGTTCAGTTTTTCACCAAAAAACACCCCCAAGTCCTTCTCCTCAGGACTGCTCTCGAGCCATTCTCTGCCCAGCCTGTATTTGCACTTGGGATTGCCCTTACCCTGGCACAGGACCTTGTTGAATTTCATGAGGTTGGCCTGGGCCCACCTCTCCAGCCTGTCCAGGTCCCTCTGGATGGCATCCCTCCTTTCAGCATGTCTGAAGCATGGTGGTGTTGGCAGACTCACTGAGGGTGCACTAGATCCCGCTGCCCTTGTCTCCGAGAAAGATGTTAAACAGCACCTGTTCCAATACCGATGCCACTTGTTGCTGATTTCCACTTGGACATTGAGCCATTGACTGCAACTCTTTGAGTGCGACCATCCAGCCGATTCCTTGTCCAGCGAGTGATCCATCTGTCAAATCTATGTCTCTCCAATTTAGAGACAAGGACATAGAGTGGGCAGCATCAAACACTTTGCACAAGTCCAGGTTGTTAAGTAGCTGGGACCAATAGTAGAATTTCTCTTGTCTTTTTCAAAAATAAAATCACTTTTCCAACACTTTCAAGAAAACAAAGGATCTAGATGACAGAAACAGAGTAATCCAAGATTATTGACACATTGAGTTTATTTAACATTTAGAGGAAATCCAAGTCTAGACCAAAATCAATAGCAAAACTACCATTGCTTTTAATAGATTAATGACTAGTGGTCCTTTCATTTCATGATTTAACTTATGTCTATATGTATTTGAATATTTATGCAAATTAATACAAAGATCAAAAAGGAAAAGAAAGGTTAAAAAAAAGGGTTAGCATATAGTACTGTCCTTTGGTCAAAATAGCTGTTAGGACACACATGAAATATTTTAAGTTAGTTCAGAAATACTGTTGTTTGTGTTTTGGTTCACCAATTATCATTTCACTTGAAAAAATCTGGTCTATAAGCTAAGGTTTGAATGAGCTAAAGGAAGCATAAATGCATAAATTACTGTATTCAGTAACAGAAGTAACTGCATCAGATAAGTTTAAAAGATAAGAAAAAGAAAAGCGTCATCAAAATGGACTCTTGAGATGATGATAACCTACTTCAAAATTCCATAGAAAAACCATATCTTTTTCTACTCTTAACTAAGTTTACAAATATTCGTAACAACAACCAATGAGTTGTTCAATGGGTTGCAAGAATAAACTGTCCTGATTCCCTTCTGCCGGTCCATTATTGACAGGCTGCTGGAGATCCTCAGGAGACGTAAATGCACTTGTACACAGTGCCTGGGTCAGAACCAACGTGAGCAGCGTCCAAAGGGCTTTCCAGACAAATCCATCATGGAATTTCAGGAGCAATGTTTCCAGCAGAAGAAAAGCTGCCATTTTCACCAGATTGTGGATACTGATGTCTGTCAATCTAACCAATCTTTCAATGTCACAGATATTTTTACAGCTACTGATTCAGGTAAGAAAAAAGATTTTTTAGAAAAAAGAAGTTATTACTCTGAAGTAGGTAATGATCAATGGTAAATCCTTAAATATATGCTTGAGTGCAAGAAATTAAAGCACAGATAAAAACACTTCTCTGACCTCTGCAGACATTCAAAACCTGCCTGGACGCCTTTCTGTGTAACCTCATCTGGGTGTTCCTGCTCCGGCAGGCGGATTGGACTGGATGAGCTTTTGAGGGCCCTTCCAATCCCTAACGTTCTGTGATTCTGTGATTCTGTGACCTCTGTAATTTTGAACATAAGACGTCTTCCTACAAAAACTCCTTTTCTGTTCACACGTCTATAAAACCCCATACCTTTCTTTTCATGTCCCCAAACTTTCTGTGTGAGCTCAAGGCATTCCATATACATACACTACGCAATAAATTGATTTATCTTGCATTACTTAGGTTTTTTCAGCATGCTGCTCAGTAATCCACTTCTCCAATGACTTAGGTGCACATTCCAAACTCTGAAGCCACGGTAAGATCTTTTAAGGTAAGACCTCTTTTAAGGTAAACTGCCAGAAAATGGGTTGGTTTTTTTTTCTCTCCTCTCTTTAAAATACACATGTATATAACAAAGAGTAGGTAGATCAAACTTTGGATGTAAAAAAAAAAACCCACCTTCACTATTGTCCTTTTAAAATAGGTAAGAGAAATATCTCCTCTGGAAACTGAAAATAGCATGAGTAATTTCTGTCCTCTTTTCAGATTTTGCTATTATTCCCCTGGAATACAGTGAGCTTCTTGGCTTTGATTATTATAAGCAATATGAAAAATTCCACCTAGGTAATCTAACAGAAGAAATTTTATGCATGTTTTATGCTAGACTGATCTTTCTGCTCTCCTTTTAATATTCAAGCTTTCACAGACGTAATCTCGCATGCCAGACTGCAGAACGCAGGTTTCACTGCTATGCAGCCACACCAGTGTTTTACACGCGCTCAAGCCGCACGCCACACCAGACACCGAAGATGCACACAGCTTGCAAATAACCAGTTCATTTGCTTGATGTACTCGTAAAGCCATTTACATCAGGGAGCCCAGGGTCAGAGCTCATCCTCCCAGCATGGAATGCGCTACCTGCGCTGCACCTCAGACCTGCTGAGCTTCCGTGACTGCAGCCCAAGACCCTTCACATAAATCTAGCCAGGGGCCAAAGGCAAAGAATGCACGTAGGTAGGGACAGTACTATTAAACAGGTCTGGGTTGTTTGGTTTGGTTCCCCCCCTTAATCAGTGAAGGCACATTTAAGTGTTGCCTTTTTAAAACCAGTACTCACAAAGGGATACTGCAGGAAACACTTCTTTAACCACTGTCCTACATTCAGCTTCTTCCTTTCTCCCTTGGAGGGCTCAGTCCCAGTTTGTAAGAGTCTCACTCAATTTTAAAGGAAACAACTCCAGAAGTCACAGTCTTCATACATCTGAGCATCATGCAGGTACTCAAGTTATCCCTAAACGACTTTCCATTTATTTGGAGTTACATTAGAATAGATACAGGTTGCACAAATAAAACACTGATTTCACGAAATTCAATGCTTCAGTCGTATCACTGCTTCAACCAAAAAGGGGGGGAGGGGGGCAGTGAAGAGAAGGCTGTAGCTTAACTAATAGGCTAGCATTGAACAATATTCTCCAATTTCTTTAGGTTCAGGCCTTCAAAACCCTTATTTTCCTTTTCACCAATTTTAAAATTAAAAATACACCCTCAACACCACAAATGTATGGTAAATAAAATTTGTATGCAAGTAGTGAGACCTCAAAAGTGCCACTGGACCACCAACAGCACGAGTATCATATTTCATGTTTTCACAAGGTCAAGGACAGATGAATCCAGATGCGATCCAAAGACTGATGGCAGCACGTAACTCAACTCATTTTGTTAACAGCACAGCACTCTCCAAGGAAGCATTTATGAAACGTTTTTCTATACAGTAAGACCTTGTCACACACCATTAAACATCTTTAAAAACAGTCCCCTGTGATGTAGGGGAAACTTCTCAGCCAAAAGACAAAGAATCTGAAAAAGGGTACTTCTGTTATGCTTAGACAAATGAGCAAATACTAAATGTTCTGCAAAAGTAAAATACTTTATTCAGCATGGAAGCCGTTAATTCTTAAGAGAAACCAAAAATGCCTTCTATTATCTAATTACTGCTGATTGCCTTTTCAGCTGCCACTCCTTGTTTGGGTTTCGAGTAATCCCAAGGTCTCCTGTTCTCTGTATACCCATAGAGCTTCCGCAGCGCCACGCGGGCAGCCTCCTCCTCTGCAGCAAGCAGCGTTTCACCAGGACCTTCAGCTATCATCTTCTTATTGCTTGGAAAAAACAAACAAACAAAAAACCATTTTCATAATGAAATCCTAAGCACTGCTGTGTATCGTCAATAAGGGCTGCTAGGTTATTCTTTTTCTCCAATGTCTATGAATACCAACATTTCAGTCGGTCTTTCCTGCAAAGATAAGTGATTGTATATTCAACAATGGAAACTCAAATCACAAATGCATCCATTTCCTAGAAGAACACTGCTCTGCTCATTTAGATTCCTAACATTTCACTGATGCTTTACAGTGTTCAGTTTGTTAACCCTGTTAAAAATATGCAAGTTTGCAAACTCTGGTTAGCTTAAAAAAAGAAGTTAAATGATTCTGTCTTTTCTCCTCCTCTGGTAAAAAAGCATTTTAAAGCTTCTTCAAAAGGATTCACAGAGAAGTTCTCTATGCTATGCAGTATGTTCTCAACTCTGCTTAGTCTATATCTACAGGCACTGAATAGAAACAGTTTCTGAAGGGAAACCAAGGATTCCAGAAGAAAAATAAAGTTCCTTACTTTTTTATAAGGTAATAAACCTTAGAAAGCACATAAACCAAAGCATGATAAATCAGAACAAGTTAAGGCAATCTTCTCATACATTTATCTGCACCTCATTTAGAATGATGTGGGTTTTTGTGGAAGAAGATCCTATCCTGCTCCAGAGGAGCAATGTCACTCCTGGGCAAGAGACCAGGATGGGAACTGACCATGCCTGAGACACCAGGGACAGACTGGCGCTTCCTAAGTCTTGTCCGGATACAGACACTCCTCTTGCCTCATTTACAGTGCCTGTGATTTGAAAACTAAAAAGCTTCTCTGGAATATAAAATAAGTCTCTCTTCAATCCCACCTCCCTTGATGTCTGGGTGTCTTTACCCTTCCCCAAGCCCTGGATACAGCTGCGGTCCCTCCAAACACATTCAGTTCTACTTTTCACAAAGTTCCTATGTCAGGTCACCCAGAACATACACCCAGACTCCTTCGTGCACCCAATTTAGACTTCGAAGCCCTTTAGTCAGAGATTGTCTTTTTACGCAGCATTACAACAAGCTACTGACAATGTTTAAATGGCTGAATTTATGCAAGAGTCACTGTAAGGTTTCTTTTCTGTAATAACTTGACCAAAGCGCATGAGTAGACAAGTGAAAGACCATCTTCCCTCCTCCCCTCCCCCCCAGCTAAAATCCATTTTACTTTAAATCAATATTGTACTAACCAGTACAACCCAACAAAGTACAGTGGCAGAACTGTGCTGACTCCCAGCTGCCTGGTAATTCTTGGTTCTGGAGAAGAGATATTCCTCTTGGTCAGCTCTTCCACTAGTAAGCCCATAGGATTTACAACTTCCCAGATCTCAAACAGGTCTTTTCCAATCAGCTGGGGAATAAAAAAATCCTAAACAAAAAGTATTCAGAAGTTAAATTAATGGCAAAGGTAATGAAGGCTCTAGCTTCTGGCATCTGCTAATAAAAATACAATATGAAGAGGCATTAATACAGTTAACAATAAATTGCTGAGATGAATGATGGAACTGCCTCAGTGCCCTGTCGCAGCCAAGCACAGCTAAGCAGCGTTGCTGCGCCCCACAGCTCTGGTTCTGATTTAGGCACTGAGAGAATGTGCGCCGTGGGCAAAGTCAACTGCCCAGCTATAAAGAAGGCACAGCATCAGCCTGAGAGGGGTTACAACAACATGTAGACACAGCTCTGAGTCTGAGGTAAGCACCTGGGTGCTGCTTCCAAGCAAGTTGACATCAGAAGAGTTCTGCAGACCGGCTGAAGGACTGTGCAGACCCACAGGACCTGTTCAGATCCTCTTACCTGTTAACTGCTACCTGCTCTCACAGAGACCTCCGAATGGTCTCATGCCAGAAATAAGACTTTAACAAACATTTCTCTATTGCAAGACTAGTAACAAGTGAAAAGGGTGACTGAAAGGGCAGTAGCTGCTAAAACTAGTTTATGCTGCATTTTAATTGAACGTTTCTGTATGAAAACTCTTTAAGTGCTTTCCTACATGCCAAACCTATTTTATACACCTGACCAGCCTGTGCTTCTTAAAGAAAAAAAAATAAAATCCACAACCCCAAACCCCCCACCCAACAGATGTAATTGCTAAATTGTCTTGTTACAAACAAGATCTTCTTCTCAAACCTCTGCCAATCTCCCTGGATCTCTGGCCACCAATTTCTGAGACCCTTAGATGTTGTTGTCAGTACAAAAATATATGGTAAGTAATGGCTTACCCTGACAAAGATCCCTGTTTTCTCAGGCCCGCTGCTATCGAGCAAGGCTCCTATCACAGCAAAGAACGTCCTCTGTAGTACAGCTGGTGGGACGGGAAACTCTCTGCAAAGCGTCAGGTCCTGTATAGCCAGGTTTCGAGCCACATAAGAAACAAGTTCCTGACTGGTAAGAAAATCAACGAGTGCTCCTATCCCCTTTGCAGGTAAATCTGGGTAGGCACCTTCAAAGCACTGTGTCAGGTAAGAACGTGAAAAAGACTCCCCTTGCTCAGCAAGTCCACTATTATCTTGCAGATTAAGAACAACCGTTTCTTTGTCTAGCCCAAGTTCTTGGCGTCTTGCCTCTTCACTTTCAATATAACAAGAATTGACAAATGCAGTCTTGAGAAGACCCAAAGAAAAATTCTCATGTACCCGGTGGCTGAAAGCTTGTATCTCTGCATGGTAATCCCAGTTGGGCTTCTCTGACCTACAGACATGGAAAAGAAAACAAAGTCAGACACAGAACAAGGAGTTACCCGCGCTGCACGCAGCCTGCCTTTCCGACAGTCGTAAGGAAATGAAAAACGGCATCGTTTCTGAAGATCAAAACCGGCGTTTAAAAGCCCCTCTTCCTCAGCCTCCCTGTCCCTGAGCCTCGCCATCACTGTCTTCCTCCCCGCCCCCC
>NW_010165754.1:3685-34696 GCF_000695765.1 Mesitornis unicolor | reverse complement strand
GTTTAGTGGGTAAACAGGAAGGGTTGGACATAATGATCTCAGAGGTCTTCTTCAACCGAGCGATTCTGTGATTCTGTGACATGAATTTCACACATTGCCAATTCTTGCAAACAATCTCTAGAATGGACAAAAAAAAAATTTAAATCAATGTCATTACATTGTAAGTTATATGTACTTGCTTACAGCTGCTGCTGTCCAAAACTAGAAATAACAGAAAGCCATGCTGTTCACCTATGTTTCTAAAGTATCCTATGTATTTAGTAATTTGCTAAGAGGTCTTTCTCACACTTAATCAGAATCTATCTTTCTTAGTGTTTTACAAGACCTTCTAAATAGATTTTATTTTGTATTTATTTAAAGAATAAATCTCCTGATTGTCCCCACTTACTGTTGGCCAGGTAGAATCACAAAGCAGTCTTGGAACATGGGAAATTATTTGCATGAATCTAAACCAGAAAATGCACTTCAAGAATATATGTAGTAAAATCACTAAAAAGCATTCATTCCACAAGACGAGACTAGGGCTAGTCGAAAGGAAAACCTCCATAAATTTTGTTGTGTAGGCACTGGACCTTCAGCACCAACTGCTTCACTCCACAGATTTACTTTTTTTTGCACCAGCACTCCTTACTAGCTAACCTTAGATTCCAATATGTTTCACACTTTAAACACGATGTAATTTACATACAGCATTCTGCATATTTTTATGTCTACAAAATATTTTAACATATTAAGTTAATGGAAATGCACTGAGTTATATTTACTCTAACAGTTTTAAACTATACAACTGCAACAAAATAGTTGATGTGGAATTTTCTCATTGACTTATCTAAAGTATTAATTTCATATAAAAAACAGAGGGCCTTGATCTATAATTTTCCCCAAAACTAGTCAGTTTTCTTTGCTACACCACATACCTTTAGTTTTTTCCCCCAAGTGAATACCTGCTCACAGCTTTAAAGTTTTTCTTGATTAAATGACCTGAAGCCACTAAGCTGACAAAGCAAAAAGAAAAGCCAGTTAAGCCTGTGTGTGTTACATATAGTACTGAAATAGCACAATTTTAAGTGTTTTACCAGATCACATCTCTCAGGAAAACCCACAATAAGTTATACAAAAGTAGGAATAAGGAACTGTTTTAAACCCACAGAAGCAAGGTCTTTCCAACTAGGAATGAAGAACCACACACCACCAAACCTAATGCAGTAGGCCTTCTAGCATGCATGGTATCATAAGACCTCCAAACATCCAAATCAATCTTCAAGTAAAAAAAAGAGGAAGGATGGGAGTTTTCAGGTCATCTGTTCTATTGCAGCACTGATCAATTTTTTTTTCATTGCTGTTTCTGAAGTTTTAGAACAAATCAGATGACTTCAGATTCCACTTTCTAGAAGAACAGTTACATAAGGAGAAGTTCCTCCTTAACTTGGTAGCTTGCTCAGTCATTCTCACTGCTCCCTGCCTTCCACTAGAGGACAAATGAGATCTGGGTGCCTTTATCACACAGACTATGACCTTGCCCATACTCCCCAGCATATAAAAATCTCTATTGAGTACTATCAATTATATTTTTAGCCTCCAATTTCTTTGTTCATGAAGTTGTAGTGGTACTACAAATAAAATTCAGTAAAGTATCTACCTTATTTTGGCAAATCTGATGAACTGATCTAGTATGAGCTTCTGGTATCACTGCTGCACTGCAGGCTGCATTGAGATCAAAAATTTCCAATGCCCAGTTGCTGCCAGCTGTAAGCACAATATCTGTACAGTTCTCTGTGTTAAGGTTAAATTGTTCTAAAGGAACAAAAACATATAGATAGATAAGACAACAAATAAATAGATATCAAGACTGTGTTGTATTTAGTGCTCTATGAACACTACCAGAAGTCTTACAATCCTAAAAATCTTCTGTCCAAGGCTGAAGTTCAATACCACAAGAAAACCTGCATTTTTACACTAATAGAAAAAGAGCACTAAAGAATCAAATGCTAATTACTTTAACTGAAGTTATTTCCATGTCATTAAGTCCAAAAAACTATGAAAATAAGAAATACAAAGGATACAAGAGTAGAAATCATTTACTGCTGAAAGGCTGGTAATCTCCATTGTTGAAGCCATGGGAAATTTCTGTACCAATTTGCAAACACTTCTCTGTTTGTATCTGCAAAAAAATTATCAAATGAATGCTAGTATTAATGAAATAAATTATTATTTGTGGCCACCAGTAAGCTCCAACTGGATTCACAAAGAAAACCAAAAAGCTTTTTTTTCTTGCAAAAAGGTCTTGCAAATGCAAAGACCTTTTTACTCATTGCTGAACCCCGTTAAAACACTTGGCAACAAAACTCATTTGGACAGAAACATATTGGTATACCTAGGACAGTTCTTTCATCAACATGAAGCACTAAAATAATCCTGTATGTATACTGAAAATGTTGAAGAGAAAAAACAATCTGTCAAGTACCTATGATCAGAAAGAAGAAATAACACTAGTTTCAGTATAGCATTTCATGTGCTGATTGTAGGGACAATAAGAAAGAAAATGAGGAGAAAGCAAGGAAAGAATAATTTCCACTTAGATGGGAACAGAAGAAGAGGGTGATCATACACTGTTTCTGTTGCTGGAACACTATTTTCTCCTTTTAAAACTCAGTTCAAATTGCTCATGCTGATTATTAAAACAATACATAAAAACTATAAAAATGAGATAACAAGCCATAGATATTTTGTTAAGCTCAAATTCTTACATTAATTAAAAGTAATTAAGAAATAAAGAAAAAAACTGAGAAGCAAATAGTTACACTTCATATCAGCATGCACAACTGCTCATGAGAGTGGAAATTCAATAGCTAGTAATTTTGGAGAATGTAAAGAAAATTGTATAGGTTGTGAAAAATTTTGAGATTAATCACAGAAGAAGTCAGGAGTACTGTATCCTATTCCCAGAACTGCAACAGATGTCTACTATGGTATTTGTAAATAAAGATATATTTAAATAAGCCAATAAGGAATAAGCATTCTTTTTTCTTATTTCCACTTCTCAGTTTCACCTTTAAAACTGAACCAATATTTAACCATTTAATTAATTTGTTGTGATACTTAGCTAATTAATACTTATGGGGAGTTCTCTGAAAACTCTGCACAGAGAAACAGTGGTAAAGCCTCATGAAGTCCAGCAGGGCCAAGTGCAAGGTCCTGCGCATGGGTTGGGGCAATCAACCACACATTCAGGCTGGGCAGAATGGATTGAGAGTAGCCCTGAGGGAAAGGACTTGGGGGTGTTGGCTGATGAGAAGCTCAACATGAGCTGGCACTGTGTGCTTGCAGCTTAGAAAGCCAACTGTATCCTGGGCTGCATCAAAAGAAGCAACACCAGCAGGTCGAGGGAGGTGATTCTTTGCCTCTACTTCACTCTCAAGAGACCCCTCTTGCAGTACTGCGCCCAGCTCTGGGGACCCCAATATAACAAAGACATGGAGCTGTTGGAGCTAATCCAGAGGAGGGTCACAAAGGTGATCACAGGGATGGAGCACCTCTCCTTTAAGGCCACGCTGAGAGACTTGGGGTTGTTCAGTCTGGAGAACAGAAGGTTCCAGGGAGACGTTATTGTAGCCTTTCAATACATAAAGGGGACCTACAGGAAAGATGGGGAGGGGAGCTTTATCAAGGAGTGTAGTGATCGGGTAAGGGGTAAAGGTTTTAAAGTAAAAAAGGGTAGATATAGATTAGATATTAGGAAGAAAGTCCTTTCCAACCCAAACCATTCTATGATTCTATGCTTCTGTGGTATGATTTCTCATTGTACAGTCTTTACTACTGAAATACATTAGAAATCTATTTGTTAGTCAGACTGCATTGCCATATCCTTCTAATTAATGGTATAAGGCATGCCTTGCGGTTAGATCTAGGGTCTTTTTGAATCACTTCCTTTTAAGCATTCTTCCAAACTTGACTCAGAAGGCAGAATGAAAGAGTTGTGAGAAACAAAAGAAATGATGCGATGTTCCATAAAAGAAAGAAATGCTGGGAAATGAACTGGAGGGAATCCACTGGAAAATGTCAAAGTAAATTAACCTTTAAAACCTTTTTTTAATAGATATACATAATCAGGCCTCAGCCTGGTTTGTGAATTTGTTGTAATGTCTCAAATCGTGTTTGGTCTTTTGGCATTACACTAATACACCAGAGAGTTCAATTGCATATTTTTGAGTTAGTGTCAATGCATCAAGAAACGCTGAGAGCATGGCAGTAACAAAATTCTGCTGTAAGCACAACCGTACATACTTTAACAGCTTTAAACCAGGATACTTTATGCTTCTAACAAAGCAATTGGAGCAACAGAGAACACACAGTGACCAAGTCCTTGTAAAGCTGCTTGAGTGAGTTCTACAATTGCATCAAGTTCCATGCTGCCTTTAGTTTCTGAACTAACTAGCTTAAAAGTAGTTCAAATGTATCTTCCACAACAGTAACTGCAGTATGGATTTTCTTCACGTTACTGGATACTTTCCTCTGGGAGGCATGGCTGTTTGTTAAAAGAAAAAGAAAAAAAAAAAAGAAAAAGGAGATATCTAGAACCAGCACGTTATATACTCAATAATAGTGCCTTATTAAAGCCAAAGACCACACTAATTGCAGAAAAAAAGTATTTTAATTAAATCTTAAAAGTGAAAAATAATCAGAAGAGGGAAGGATCTAAAAGATCAGAATATTGTTTTCCATCTTCTTTTTCTAAGTTCTTCCGTGATTGCCTGTATAAATTTTAAGAGTTAAGAATGGTAGGAGAGAAGCAGTTGCCTGCCTCAGTTTACAAATATTACTTGTTTACACTATGAATAGATTTCATTAAAAACTAGGAACAGGAATCACTTTTCCTGACTTCCAGGTTCCTCCTGTACTATTATACTTTGCTACAGGGTAAGCACTTCAGAACATGAGATCTCTGTAAAAGCAGTTATGAGAAAATAAAGTCAAGGGGAAAAATATTTTTAAAATAACTTGTGACTGTATTTCAGTATTTTCATTTTATTCTATTAGTTTGACCCTCTTAATGTGATGTATATACTATAAAAATCAAAGCAGGAAGATCTGTATTCCTTTGTATATAGTTTTCCAGACTATTTACTATATTACCATTTCAAATAGAGTACATGATTAAGATAATATGAATAAGAGCAATAACAAAACCCTCCATTAAGGATTTTGACCAGAACTAGAAGGCAAAGAATCACAGGTGACAGGATCTTTTCCTGTCCTCAATCCACGAAAGCACTCCTATTCAAAAATGTATTTAAGACTGTGCTTAGTGTGTTTTTCTGTGCAGTGGCAAAACTAACAAGGAAATAAGCAACTTTTTCGTACCTAAGGTAGCAGCCCAATACTATTTAATATAATGAACAGAGAGGACACACCATTCACACAATCAACTAACAGAATCCAGTGTTGTAATTCTGTGTGTCTTTCCACTCAAAATCTGAAGGCATAATATCAGACAAATATCTCTGCAAGGTTTTTTTAAAATGTTATTGTGTTTAAACATATACATATGTACATGTGTATATGTATATATATTTGAATATAATTAATTCTCATATACAAAAATACTGCTGAGAACCAGCAAGAGTCAATGAAAAGCAGAGAAACTTAGTAAAAGGATACAAGGACAATTTTAGCTCCATTTATAAACAAAATTAACAGAAATCATGTATTAGATATTTAATGCAAGAACTGATTCCAAGTTGGAAAGAAGGAACCGCAGAATAATAAACAGAATAGTATTAGTAAAAAGTGCATGAAGGATGCCTAACAATGAAGAAACACAGGGACAAAATAGGATAATAAGAAAAGTAATTAGACACTATATATCAGTTGAAAAGTCAATGAAAATTATGAAACTTATCTATTTCCATTTAACAGAGAAGGAAGAAAACAGCCGCAGCATGTTGGAGTCTCTGAAAGGAGTATATAGAAATATTCCCTCAAGAGAAAGATTTACAATAGCTACTCATAACTTAAGACATTAATGCACACTAAGATGTAAACAGGCAGAAGGAAAGGCTCAGAAGGTTCCAAATGTAAAACTAATAGTAAAACAGTATTTGCAGCAGTTAAAGTATGCACTATAAAACTTATTTGACATTTATTTTCTTGTTATGTCAGAAGCGGAGCATCTCCCTTATGAGGAGCGGCTGAGGGAGCTGGGTCTCTTTAGTTTGCAGAAGAGGAGACTGAGGAGAGACCTCATTAATGTTTATAAATATTTAAAGAGTGAGTGTCACGAGGATGGAGCCAGGCTCTTCTCGGTGACAAACAATGATAAGACAAGGGGTAATGGACACAAACTGGAACACAGGAGGTTCCACTTAAATTTGAGAAGAAACTTCTTCTCAGTGAGGGTGACAGAGCACTGGAACAGGCTGCCCAGAGAGGTTGTGGAGTCTCCTTCTCTGGTGACATTCAAACCCTGCCTGGACGCCTTCCTGTGTAACCTCATCTAGGTGTTCCTGCTCCGGCAGGGGGATTGGACTAGATGATCTTTTGAGGTCCCTTCCAATCCCTAACGTTCTGTGATTCTGTGAAAAAAGGTATTTTTTACAATTAGCTCTTACTGTTTATTCTTCTTTTTACTTCTTGTCCCTCAGCTCACCTCACCACCCCCCAGAAAACCCCAGATCAAACAGTACAAGTACTTTCATCATTCTATTAATGAGAAATTTTACTCACCATTTGAGGTCATCCTTGGTTGTGTCTAGATGGAAACTTAATAGTTGAAATTCTGCTCCACAACACAGCAATATAAATGCATCTATAAAATAAAACTGTGCAAAGCATACAGTCTTATGGAACTTTTCTTTGCCCTGAAACACAAAGTAAATTATTAAGAATGGATTCTAAGATAATGAACATTTTTTTATCTGTGATTCTTGTGTTAAGATACAGTCTCCCTGTTAACCTGATCATAAGCCAGAAGGTTAACCTACTATGTAGTGGCCCTTCCTATTTTTGACATCTGATAATCTTAAAATAATTTTTTTCATTTTATTTAAATTAGTTGGCAGTAAAGTTAATAATATCTTTAGTCAATTGAATCTAATACAGTCTAGCCTCAAACTCTAAAACTTTCATTTGAATTGGGGAGTAAACTATAAAGTCAGGCAGAGCTGAGCCAATGAAAATTGTATGTATGAAGCAGACTATAAAACCAAAACTTCCAGACATGTCCACTAACTTTGTCTACTAAGGTTGTTTTTTTCTTTTCATAAATTGTCATGATAAAGCCTAATTTAAGGCAGCAGAGACCACCCAGATCATAGTACCAGTTGGAAACACCAGCACTCAGTATCTCTGAAAATCAGGCTGCATCTTCCCTCTGCAGAACTGTTATATGGAAGTAGATGAAAGTGCAAAAGAGTGTCCTCTGTGAACCAAACTGACAGAAGTTTCTAATTACCAGAATTAGGGCAGGTTCATTATTGCAGACTGACCAGACCCATAAAGTTCTGTCTTCTGCTGCAGAAACTAGCCACTTCTTGTCATGACTCCAGCCAAGACAGTTAACTGCACCATCATGGCCTAATAAAAATAATAATGGAAATACCATAAAGCCCGTTTCTTGATTTTATACATACCTCCAGGGTTAACTGTATTATTTTAATATAACTATACACAATATTAAAATAATTTTTAAATACAGGCTTCAAGTGGTTGGATTAAAACAGGTAAGAGTAAACCAGTTATTAATCTTTTTTCTTCCACCAAAAAACATGGAAAAGTATCTCTCATTTGTAATTAACATTAACAAAATTAAATAAGGTCAGAGAAATACCAAGTTATTCTACCTGAAATGTCATATGCATTTGTATGACACTGCCTCCATTGCTATAAGGGAGTTTGTATGAAGATGTTATAACAAATATAAAAGACATTTATCTTTTACACATATTCATATTCCAAAAGAATAAAAACTATTATCTAAATTTTCTTCAGCTTTTTTCAATTTAGATTTGACTTAATTAGAGCTATAAAATAGTTCTAAACAAATGTTTAAAAAGCAAAGAAATAAAACTCCTTCAAGTTAACAACAAAAACACATTCACAGGTCTTTACTGTCACAGTAATATTAACAAATTCTATCTATCTACACACTAAACTGAATTAGAAGCACTGTAGTGGTTATACACTTGTCATTAATAGCATGTCTTGTTGCTAAGAGTTGTAATTATGGTCTTTTTCATTAAATACTAACTGTCTCAGAGTTAAGTGCTGAATTGGATTAAAATTATTTCAAACTGTGGCAAAAAAACTCCACAGAAGTCTGACCATCAATTCCTAATGCTTCTAATAAAGCTTCTAAGGTCTAGAAAAGCTGTCTGATGCACAGATGTCCAAACATCAGTCTGAAAAAGGCTACTCAGAGAGAGATATTCAGAGGGTAATTTAATCTGATTTTGTTCTCTTGTTGGTAACAGAGTGAAGAAAACAACCATCACTAACAACTTGGCTACCAAATATTCGAAAGTGCAGCTGGGATGGTTAAAGTCCAGAGCCCTATGACTTGCTACTGTACCCAAAAGGCAAAATAGGGTGGTCATCATGCAAGGCCACAGTGTTCTGCATGTGCTTGTGAGCCAGTACTTGGCTCATAGAGAGGCTCAAAATCTGGCATCTAAGCCTATAGTGTTGATGATCATGTGTTATTTTGCTCTGACTAATAGGCTGCCCCGAGTGTTTTACGCTAGACTTTTGTCTTTGCCCATCCTGAATAACAGAGGGTTGGAAGTCCAGAAAAATTGAAGTTACCCCACTGGAGCTTGTAAAGACTGTTTTATCTTTTGTCATGGGCCTTCAAGAAATGTACTGGTGCAGAATGGTTCAGCCCAAAACAAAATCCTGAATCCCAGGATGGTTACTTTGGCATTGAAGACCTTTAAGATCAGAATCACGCTTGATATGAGCTTTGAACGTTTAACTTCAAGTGCTTAGAAACTGATTTTACAGAGCTGAAAAGAGCCATATATTCCAGAATAAGACAGTGTAATTGATGGGATGATGCTTTAAAAGGAAGGCTACTCAGATCCAGAAGCATTTTATCACATTTGACTTTGTTGGAGTTCAATGTTACAAAGCACAAAATACAAGCAGTTACAATATAATCACCAATCTAATTTATCTACAGACAATGATAATTCTGACTGTATTTTTTCAGTTATTGGAAGAAAATTTTCAAGAAACATCCTTGAAATTCAATTTTAGTAAATATATACTACGACTCCAAAAGGGAATCTGAGTATTATATTATAATGAAATTCTATATTAAATATGATCTGGAAACCACTTAAGACCTTGCAAATAGTTGCAGTACACTATTTTATTCATTAGGCTTCTATTACTGAGCTAGCTGCTTTCGTGAAAACACAATGAACCTGCCACTACAGCAGCTTGTGCAGGACTTTCTCATTAGGCAGAAAAAACGTAATTGCTTGTCTAAAAATCATAGTCAAAGCATTATAAACTCCAGTTAATAGCCAAAAGTTTCTACAGGTAACAGATTTTTCCAATTTGGTGCCATACAGTTAAAAACAAGATTAGATATTCACAAAGACAAAAAGAAAAAAACCAAAATTCAAAAGCTAGAAACATCATCCAGAAGCTAAAATTATTAATTTTATCTAAAATTATAATGATGATGATCAAAAAGGTCAAAAAAGAAGAAAATATGTCAAACAAAATTAACAAACTTTGGTCCATATTATTCTAATCTGTCCAGATGAAGTCTGATGAATTTCAGCCTTAAAAAATTCAAAGTTCTTATGCTGCCCTCTTGTGCACATTTTCTCTTTAGTCAACTGAAGTTTTACACTAAAAATTTGATTGTTTAAAATTACAGGAAGACTAATGAATTTATCTTTGCAATTAAGATCTTATAGGACATTATGTATAAAAAGTCTTATAAACAAGATATTTTAATTCCCATTTACCAAATACCTGTAGAATTTTTACCAGAAAACTACATAAGTACTGGATAAGTACATATGTAAATACTATACTTATTTTATTCCCAACACAAAGATTTATTTGGGGGCTTTGGTTCTGCAAAACCATTTGGAAACCTTGAATTATCTGCATTAAAGAAAAAAAAAATCAAAAACAACTTACCAGAATATACAAAACAGTTTTTTAAAGTGGTAAGGAACATGAGAAACTTTAGGAAAATCTGAGGTTTGGAAAACTGAAAAACCCATGCAAAAAGCTTAAGAATCCCTGCACTCCAGATCCCTCAATCCCAAAGCACAGTGAAGGAGATGCCAGCTGGCTTGTAGGAGGTCAGTAAGCTTCGAAACAGGCATTACTCAGGGTTCCCCAGTCCTGAAGCACATTGAGAAGGACAGCAGCTGGTTTTGTAAAAAGAACATGCTGGCTGTAAGTCTTTGAAAGCTGGCCAGCATTTTCTGCACTTCACTATAGGACACAGACACCTGAAGAGCCAGCACTGAAGAGGAATTGTCATGGTTTAACCCCAGCCAGCAACTAAGTACCACGTAGTCATGCACTCACCTCCCCTCACCCCAGTGGGATGGAGGAGAGAATCAGAGGAAAAATAAGAAAGCTCTTGAGTTGAGATAAGAACAGCTAAATGATTTAAATGAAATTCAACTTCAAATTAAAAAAAATAATAACAAAAATTATTATTATAATGACAACGATAAAACTGTAATGTAATGAAGACAACAAAAAAAGTAAGAGACAACAAAACCAAGAAAAACAAGTGATGTAACAGCTCACCACCCACCGACTGACACTCAGCCAGTCCTCAAGCAGTGATCATACCCCCCCGCTAACTCCCCCCAGCTTATATACTGAGCATGATGTCTTATGGTATGGAATATCACTTTGGCTAGTTTTGGGTCAGCTGTCCTTGCTGTGTCTCCTCCCAGCTTTTTCTCTACAAGAAGAATTATGAGAAACTGAAAAAGTCCTTGGCTAAATGTAAACATTGTTTGGCAACAACTAAAACATTGGGATGCTAACACATTCTAAGCACAAATCCAAAACAGGCTCACATTAGCTACTATAGAGAAAATTAACTCTCCCAGCAAAAACCAGCACAGGGATACAGAACTACTTAAAACTGTAACTGAGCACTTCAAGGAACAAAACTGAATAAATTAGACTTATAGCAAAATCGCTGTTGTTAGGCCACTCCTCTCTGATAGTGCACTATAAAAAAATTATTTTTGATAATCAACTACATTCAGATGTCAATGCTGCCTTGAAATTGAATTTTTTTAACAGAATAGATAGCATTGCCATTTCTGAGAAAAGTTTTACATTTCCATTGATTGCAGCTCTTAATAAGAGTAACGTATCATGGTTTTTAATTAAAAGAAAAGACATTTACTATGACACTTCAAAACCAAAGACATCTAAAGTAGAAAATAAATAGGTAATTTCATTATCATCTCTGTACAGAAGAACTACATGAATGAAATAAGCATGTAACTGATGGTTTGTGTTTCCTACTCCCTTATAGTACAGTATCTGAAAGTTTCACATTTATGTTGTTTGAAAAGCATTACATTCATAGGCTGCATTATTATGCTAGTTAAAGAACCCTGAGTAGAAAGTAGTTTACGCTTCTTTTCAGACTGTGCATCATAAAAAAGGCATAGAATAAAGAATCAAGGGTATCAACGAAATAAATCAGGTAGTTGTCCAGAATCTAAGAAAACTGATAGATCAAAGCAAATTGTTAGAAGAACAACTTACTTTTTTCATTTTTAAAGCAAGACAAACAACTTTTACTTAATCTCTGGCATCATCAGAAAAAGCTTCTTTGTAGTAGCATGTAGTTAGTGCAGGTCGTTTTACTCACAATAAATTAGAATGCATTTGCAGAGTACTGGAGTATTTTAGGGAGCTCTGAATGTTGAATTAGCATAGGAATCTGAAATCTTTATCTATACATCTTAAAATACATCTTACAAAATCATCATATTTAATTTTAATTCATAGAAAGACAAAGCCTTTTGTTACAATGTGTCAAAACCTAAGTACTCTTTCCTTCATGATTTACAGAGTAACGAACTAAGGTTTTCTTTCAAATTTAGAAACCTCTAAATTCTAACCTTTTTTTTTTTTTGCTTTCAAATATGTCTACTTACATGACTATTTTTTCTTATTAAAGTTACTGTCAGTATTGAATCATTGCTTAGATGTTATTTAGTATGTTTAGAGTAGCCTTGCTTCCAGAAAAAAAATACTTTAATGCTCTTCAAAATAATTTACATTTTATCTTATTCAGATTACTTATGGAGGATGTGTTAATAATCTGAAGAAACACAGGGCACAAATTCATTTAAGATGCTGTGTTCCAAATACTATAGCAGTACTGTATCATTACTTTTATAGATGCCTGGAACAAGTACGGGAAGGAAACACAGAATTTTGGTTAATTCCATTTTTTATAAATCCTGATCTTTAAAACAATGTTAAACATATTCTAGATATATGGTCCCTTTGGACAAAACTACTGCTTTTGTTCCTGTATTACCTAAATAACAAAATTATGTCAATAAAAACTCAAAACACTATTCCTGCCTGGAGTTTATGTGACTTACACTATGAATTTGCTCAAATTAATCAGTGATACATAAACATTTCTAAAAGTTTATGAACATGCTATTGTGGAAAAATATGCCCACAAGGCATATTTTCACCAATTTCCTCATATAAATAGGAAATTATCAGTAATGTTACCTCCATTAATTATTGCAACACCACCGCTGCTTCCAAAAAATAAAATTAATATTACTCAAAAAAAAAAGTTTTCAGAAATCAGTTATCAGACTTTTACTTAGAAATAATTTTCTAAAATAAATTAAAATAGTCTACCCTTATATTTGTTAAGGCCTGCTAGTAAATGACAGTCATCTTCCATAATGAACTTTCACAGTAAATCAGTCCTGCTATATGAATTTTAATTTATAATATTTACTGTTCTTAAAAATTTAACAGATAGTTCTTGTAGAAATTTAGAATTCTTTTTTAAGGCTCATTTACAATGTTAAGTAATGCACATGTGTTTGCTTGTGCACACACTTTTGCAGATACGGATTTCTCCATAGGAATAGTCCCTTTTTTTTTTTCAAACACTTGTTCTTTAGAAGTCTGGAGCTGCAAACCAAATATATTTGTTGCAAAGTCATCATAGTCAATTTTTGACTAATAATCTGTTACAATATATTACTGCAATATATACATGCATTATCATTTCAAGGTACTGTATTTATTATTTCTATTTAAGTATTGTAATATAAATACACATTGCATATTGCAATTTATAATATGATACATAACTATTTAACTCCAAGAAAACTGAGAAATGGGAAAAGCTGGTAGGCATTTTAATTCTAGAACAAAATTAACCAATCAAAGAAGTAACTTCTACATCTTGGATGAGCACTATCTCTTCTCCTCCATTCTTCTCAAGGTGATGTAAGTGGAATCTTTTCATTACTATGACATTCTAGGTTAAACTCAATTATATACTATTTCTTTAATAATGTAATTCGTAAATTTACCTGAAAAAACATTACGGGTATCAGTTAGATTGGAATTGAATATCAGTACAGAGCTGTCAGCCAGGCCATAAGCCAGCATCTTGCCATCACCTGTAAAGAAGAATGTCTAATGATTTATATCTGGGGACAAAAGAGGAAAAAATAAGGGAGAGTGGAGCAAGAGAGGATAGCAGTGAGAGATAGGAAGGAAATGAAGCACAGAATTCAAATCAATGCTATTAGGCTCTCTGTAAAATTATTTTTAAAAAGGTACCACCTGAACATCTCCTTCATTAATCTCCTGAGCATCTTTACAAAGAAGAAGGCAATAAAATTAATGCTTGACTTCACCAACACTAAGCACTGCTATTCACTGTCCAAGTATCATCCACATTGCAGGTTCAGAATACTATGTTCCACAACATATTTTTTCCCCACATTATGGTAACAGAAACAGATAAGAGATCCATATTTCTGATCTCTGAAAGTCATCTACTAAAAGTGAATTTTAAGTGTGTTACACAATGGAGTAGACATATATGCTAAGACAACATATTCCAGAATCTTTTTTCTGTTAACAGTTGTTAAATGCACCAGTATACTAAACTGGCAAAGAACTACTTCATAAAAACATTTTTCGTTTTATCTGAAAGCAGTATTTTAGTTTACTTTTTCTCCAAGTATTAGTAATTGCATCTACTAAATAATGTCGTTAAATAATTTCATCACAAAAATGAGATAAGTAGTCCTGGAAAAAATATTTTAAAAATGTATGCCTCACAAATTTATAGGTATTAAGTCTTTGAGCTAAATGGTGGAGCCCTTCTGCAGATTTCTTCCACTTTTCTAAAGTTTTGACAGTATGTATTTTGAGCATGAAAGCTGATTGGCAAGTATACCAGGTAAGTAATACAAGTCATAAAAACAATTAAAAACACATAAACCTTCTTGTGCATACAGAAAGAGAGAAAATAATTTTGCATGGCATTTGGGTCCTTGTTTAACAGAACATGATCTCAAATCCTGAAGAAAACTTTTCTAACAAAGTAACAAGTTATAACTCATAACTCCTTTAATACTACAAAAGGATATTTAATAAATCTAAGAAGGTTTGCATTAACTCATTAATGCGACTTTACAACCTCTTAAGTTTTACTTAAGTTTTCTACTCAATTCTCTTTCTATTATGTTTAAAGATGCACATAATTTTAATTATTGTGATTCATACTTTATAAAGACCATTTGAAACACTCTTCCAAGCTGCAATTCCAAGTTGCAAATTTGCAACATAAAATGTATTGTAAAGATAGGAAGCATCTGGTCAATACAAACTAGTACAATAACAGAACACCTCTTTACAAACTTACAATAATATGATATTTTTTTTTTTACTTGAAGAAAAAAAACCTGCAAATTTTGCTAAATTATGGTTGTTTAAGCCTGTGTGTGTATGCATGCATGTGCGAGAGACAAATACGGGAACAGAGAAAGATGTTTCTTCCTCAAAGTAAAAGAGGGTTTATAATTAAAATGTATTCTCAAAACTACAGCAATGCCTTGCTAAAAAGTAACTTTTAGTTCTAAGCACATGCAGCATTCCTAGAAATGAGCTCTCTGCAATCACTTTCAAGAGTCATAAAAATAATTTCTTCCCACCCTCTAGGGAGCACGTATGGCCGGAATATGATTTAGAAAAGTTCCTGATTGCATATAACTTCTCTTACTTCTTGAAGATGAAAGTTACTCTGGTCCCAGAAATATTTATAAAGATAAGCATTTTTAAATACTTTGAAAATATTGCGGTTAGCAGAGTGTACACTGACATCATTATATACTTGGTAATACATTTGATTGCTGATCTAAAAAAATTGTTTCTGTATATTTGTATGGATTGAAAATGTCTAAATCTATTACAAAACTCACTTCTTCAAAGAAAAATATCCTTCTTTAGATTATATGGAAGAATTCAATTTTTTTGTATTAAAATATATAAAATTGAATACTCTTTAAATAAGAAATAGGAGTGTGCTGATTCTTTTGAAGCAGAACTTCAGCTTTTAATACACCCTAATAACACTAAGTTAATGTCTCAGAAAATAAATCCCTTAGTGAAAGAACTTGTTAGACTACTAATTTTCAAGTTGCAGTGGGAAAGTCATAGAATAAATCTAAAAGGAAACAAGATGTAAATTCAGAGAACAATTCTTTTGCATATGTGTTAGCAGCTTGCATGGTTTTATACTAAAATTTTTTTTACTAAATAAATAAAAAAGAGAAAGAGAGGGAAAAACATTAAGATGCCTAAATCCAGTAGATTTGCATTTCAATTACGAAATACATGTGCTTTGGGAGCTATTCTAAATGTCTTTATATAAATATATCCTGGAAAACTTATGTTAAATTCAAGAAGAGAGATATAATGAATTTTAAATTGTCATACTGAAATTACTCCTATCATCAACTATTATGAATTCATGAAATCAAGAATTAACATGGACTTGTCCATAAAATGAAACTTAAGTTGCACACCTATCTAATAAAAGTGTTTAAAGAACGTAAACTCTACGCTGTTGTGACAATAAGCAATATGAAAAATCTCTCCATATGTAAAAATAAAAAATATACTGATAATCTATTTAACAAGATACTAAAAAGAAAAAAAAAACCACAAAAATGTTACAGTGCTAGGTACAAAACAAAGTGATTAAGTAGGTTAATGTATCATAAAATCAAACAAACCAATCTAGAAATTATCTAAAGTACTCATCTAAAGGCTTGCCTAAGTGTGCAAGGATTACAAAAATTTAGTCTTAAGTGTTTAAGAAACAGTTTATAAAAAAAGAGAAAAATTATGGCATTAACCATTATTTGCTTTTATGTTTGTACTACAGAGAACAAAGACTTTATATAAAACTAAAGAATAAAAAAGTATATATGTAATATACTCATTTAACATATCACACCAATTAACACAAAAGTGCCAGTTCTAAAAAAAAATCCATTCTTTGTGTCCACAGTGATGAAGAATCCACTGGTAAAATTATATCATTATATATAGTCTGTTTAAATCTATTAGAGCAAACTTTCATTAACTTAAGATAACATGATTTTAGGGGCGAATAAGGCACATGAGCTGAAATCATTAAGTGATGAGAGAAGCAGCTACGAAGTGCATTTCCAATAGAACTGTATTTATCCTCATTTTAATTTGTTCTTCCTCTAATGGAGTTGCTAGAATACCTACTGTATACAACTGGTCTTCCACTTTGATATTTCATTTTTCTTCAGTTTGCTATTTGGAGAAAACATGGTCATCCTACAAAAAAGAACACAGACTCTCCTATATGAAACATTAAATGTTGCATGAGAAAAATAGTTTATTTCCAATAAAAACCAATCCTAATTCCTTCATACTATTTATAACTACTAGTAATGTCAGTAGGTAAGATAATGTACACATTGACAATGTAACTTTCTAATGGTCTAGTGCTCGAGTTTGCATCCAAGCTTTGCTTTCTGTGAGTTATTTGTTGGATAATGCATTCTGAAGGTCAAAATCCATTCAAACAAAGTTCTCAGACATTTCTTTCTGCAAGCTGAAGAAACACAAAGAGTTTAATCATACAAAGGAGACACAATGGCTAATAGAGATTTTGGAAGGAAGTTGAACACTAGCCAGAAGCTGTGAAAATTTTGGCTTACAACATATTTTTTATTAATTAATTGATTCATTTCACAGTCATGAACTCTGTTATGAGACAAAACATCACACATCACTAAAACAGACAAAATAGTAATGTATCTACTCACTGTGGTGCTGCTGTATATCCTGACGACTTTATTTTATTATGGAAAACCAATGGCTGATCTTTCCTCATGCTTTTCGCTCCTATAGAAAAATGATTTAATATTCATTATTTTTTTTAACATAATATTTTTACTGTTAAGTTACTTAGTTAAGCTAGCACAGTAGAAATATTTGATACAGAAGACATTTACAACCAGTCACTCTAAAATAACAATTACTGAGAAAAGGAAAGAAATCTTAACTGTTATGTTGCATAACATCCCTCCAATAATATCAATAAGTAGGAACTCTGCTAAACTTTGAATTAACAAGAACATTGTTCTGAGGAACTTTTTTCATCATTCACAAATGTGTTTTGTAGTTGCCTATTTTATGTTTAGACTTTATAATGCACTAGCTATAATACATTCACACTTTATATCTGGAATATAGAATGCATCTAAATATCTAAAATTAACAAACTGGCTGGGGCATACACAAATGTTTGAGGTTTTACATGTTTTAAGTCATTAATAATGTCTGCATTCACATTGCTGAACTAAAAAGCCTGAATGGCAGCCTCCAGCCCAAAACTAAATATGACTATTTCGCATCAGCAGAAACAACCTAATTTTAAAAATGGTTTAAAGGGGAAAATCTTGTTGATATTCCCAGGGACAAACATCAGGAGCATTGGAAGTGATCTCATGAGCACATTTCTATGCTGAGGATAGAAGCTCCTTCAACTGCCACCAGCTAACCTTGCTCTTTATGTAGCAATGACGCAGAAAATAGTCCTTCCTGGGAAGTTCCCAATACCACTTGCCATAAGACATCATAGGATTTCCTTACAGCACATAATCTACTTGAGTGTGATGTGTCAACAAGGGCAGTACAGGCATCAGTGCTGAGTGTCCAAAGCAGCCTGAAATTCTAGCTAAAACACTGTGGATGCATGCTTGGAATATCATACATCACTAAAGATATAACCTTTGACATTCTAACAGGTCCAGCAAGTACAGTCAATACAGTAAAAATAGATTATTTCTACATGTCTCCAGCTACCAACATTTTTACACTTTTCCTAAAGAAAAGATGATGATGCAAAAATTGTCAGAAACTGAATTAACAGCAACTGGAAGTCAGACCTTTTTATTTTTAAACAGTAGACCATTGAGGCACAAAATTATCTTCCCAAACTTGCAAGTATTGACAAAAGGCTATTCAGGACAACAAAATTAACAAAAACTGGTAACCAAAGTTAAGAAAGAAATAACAAATTATACAGAAAAATATATTGCATGCTATGGAAAATGGATTACTTATGAAAAATGTAAGCATTCTACACACTTTAAACTCTTTGAAAATCCACAGGAAGTTCTTAGAGGATTGTCTTCAAAAGAAGAAAAGTACCATATCATCACCATTTTTACTACAAATACATATGTAGGATATAAAATACCACTAGAAGTATAATATCCTTCCTACTAAAATAAAAATGCAATACAATATATATTTTAAATAGAAATTTACTGCATTAAGCACCACCCAGTTGGGAGTCAGTTACTGTTATTAAAAATATAACTTTATAAATTCATTTCAAGATTGGTTTATACTTACCAAGTGTTTTACTGGAATGTTTTTTCAAGTTTTTCTTTAAACACTTATGCAATGGAGAATTCGACAATAAAGAACGCCTAAGTTATAAAACCAAACACAAAAATTCATCAGTGTAATGGACAAAAGCATCAGATCAGGAAAAACTGTCAAAACTTCTTTTTAGCTATTTGTGTGCATGTGTGTATGTATGTATATATGTGATAACAGTGAGATTTTCTTAAATATAAATCAGGCACAGTAGATTAGTTATCAGCTGAGATACCCAGCAGCACAGACAAGCCTTGGCCCTGACTAGATTGACAGACCATTGCATTTACATGTTAAATCCCATTTCTGTGAATAATAACCAATTATTTTATTATAAGCACTGAAATCTGCACTTTGGTATATATTGTACGATTTTTATTGTCTTCAAGATGTCCTGGAAATCATTTACAGGTACATGAAGGACAAGAAAGCACTAGTCAGCATGGATACACCAAGGGGAAGTCATGCATGATCAACCTGATAAAACTGCTATGATAATATGACTGCCTTGGTAAATGAGGGGAGATTAGTGGATTATTGTCTACTTTGATTTCAGTAAGGCTTTCTACACTGTGTCCACATAGAAAAGCTGCTGAAGTATAGGCTTGATGAGCACACAGGGAGGTGGACAGAAAACCAGCTGAACAGCCAGGCCCAGACAGTGATGATCAGTGGCACAAAGTCTACTTGTAGGCCAGTAACCAGTGGAGTACCCCAAGCATCAATACTGGTCCAATTCCATTTGACATCTGCACTAATACTTTAGTAAGGCCTTGGATACCATTTTTAACAGCATTCTTCTGCAGAAACTGGCTGCTCGTGGCTCGTAAGGGTGTACTCTTCACTGGGTAAAAAAACTGTCTGGATGGCCAAGCCCAAAGAGTTGTGGTGAAGGGAGTTAAATCCAGTTGGTGGCCAGTCACAAGAGGTGTTCCACAGGGCCTAGTACTGGGGCCAGTTCTGTATAATATCTATATCAATTATCTGGGCAAGAGGATCAGGTGCACCCTCAGTAAGTTTGCAGATGACGCCAAGTTGGGAGGGAGTGTTGATCTGCTTAAGGGTAGGAAGGCTGTACAGAGGCATCTGGACAGGCTGAATCAATGGGCTGAGTCTAACTGTATGAGCTTCAACAAGGCCAAGTGCCAGGTCCTTCACTTGGGTCACAACAACCCCATGTAACACTACAGGCTTGAGGATGAGTGGCTGAAAAGCTGCCTGGTGGAAAAGAACCTGAGGCTGTTTGATTCTATGATACTAACAACCTGAATGAAGGACCATAGTGTACCCTCACCATGTTTGCTGACGATACAAAACTGAGAGGAGTGTCTGATTTGTGCTGCCATCCAGAGAGATATCCACATGCTGGAAAAATGAGCTGACAGCAACCTCAGGAAGTTCAACAAGAGGAAATGCAAAGTCCTTCTGGGGGGGAACAACCCTATGCATAAGTAAGGTGTAGCCAGGCCCTGTGCCCACTGCCCAGTGAAGAAAACAGAGGCAATGGACAAAAATTGAAATGCAGGAGGTTCCCTCTGAACATCAGAAAACACTTTTCTACTGTCAGGGTGACTGAGCACTGGCATAGGTTGCCCAGAGAGATTGTGGAGTATCCCTCCCTGCAGATATTAAAAAGTTGTATGGACATGGTGCTGAGCAACTGGCTCTAGGTGGCTCTGTTTGAGCAGGGAAGTTAGACAAGATGGCCGACGGAAGTGCCTTACAATCTCAACCACTCTGTGATTCTGTGATTTCTACCACTCGATACAACTAAAGCATGACAGGAAAACATGTAAAATAAAAACATGTCAACAAATAGCACTGTACAAAATCACAGAATTACAGAATTTTAGGAGTTGGAAGGGACCTCAAAAGATCATCCAGTCCAACTCGCCTGCCAAAGCAGGATCTCCTACATTAGGTCACATAGGAACACGTCCAGGCAGGTTTTGAATGTCTCCGAAGAAGGAGGCTCCACAACCTCTCTGGGCAGCCTGGTCCAGTGCTCTGCCACTCTCACAGTGAATAAGTTTTTCCTTATGTTTACATGGACCCTCTTATGCTCCAGCTTGCACTCATTGCCCCTTGTCCTATCATTGGACATCACTGAGAAGAGCCTGGCTCCTTCTTCCTGACATTCGTCCTTTACATATTTATAAACATTAATTAAGTCACCCCTAAGTCTCCTCCAAGCTAAAGAGACCCAGCTCCCTCAATCACTCCTCATAAGGGAGATGCTCCACTCCCTCAATCATCTCTGTGGCCCTGCACTGGACTCTTTCAAGCAGTTCCCTGTCCTTGAACTGAGGGGCCCAGAACTGGACACAATATTCCGGATGTAGTCTCACCAGGGCAGAGTAGAGGGGAAGGAGAACCTCTCTTGACCTACTAACCACCCCCCTCCTGATACACCCCAGGATGCCATTGGCCTTCTTGGCTGCAAGGGCACAGTGCTGGCTCATGGTCATCCTGCAGTACTCCAGGATCCCCAGGTCCCTTTCCCACTGTGCTGTTCCCCAGTAGGTCAGTCCTCCCCTATACATGGGGTTGTTCTTTCCCAGATGCAAGACTCTACACTTGCCCTTGTTTCTCCCCGCCCAACTCTCCAGCCTGTCCAGGTCTCACTGAATGGCAGCACAGCCTTCTGGAGTGTCAGCCACTCCTCCCCGTTCTGTGTCATCAGCAAACTTGCTGACAGTGCACTCTGTTCCCTCGTCCAGGTTGTTGATGAATATATTGAATAGTACTGGTCCCAGTACTGACCCCTGGGGGACTCCACTGGATACAGGCCTCCAACTTTCCTTCAGCCAGTTCACAATCCACCTCACTACCCCATCACCCAGACCACACTTCCTCACTTTAGCTGCGAGGAGGCTGCTGGAGACAGCGTCAAATGCTTTACTGAAATCAAGATAAACCACATCCACTGCCCTACACAACCACATGTATCCACCTGGTTATGTCCTCCTAAAAGGCTACCAGGTTGGTCAAACATAACTTCCCCTTGGTAAAACCATGCTGCCTGCTCCTTATGACTCTCTGATCCTTGATATGCCTAGATACAGCACCAAGGATAAGTTGTTCCATCACCTTTCCAGGGATGGAGGTGAGGCTGACTGGGCTGTAGTTACCCAGGTCCTCCTTCTTGCCCTTTTAGAAGACTGGAGGGACATTTGCTTCCCTCCGGTCCTCAGGCACCTCTCCTGTTGCCCACGACTTATCCAGGATGATGGAGAGTGGCCTAGCAATGACTTCTGCCAGCTCCCTCAGCACCTGCAGGTGCATCCCATCATGGCCCATGGATTTATGGATGTCCAGACTACTGGATATCCATATATCCATAAAAAAACATCTGATGCACTTCAGTGCCAGGAAAAAAAAATGCATAATCTAACTCAGAGGAAAAAAACGTTTAAAGCTATTTTGTACCTGGCAATAACCGATAGACTGCTTTTGTTTCTACACAGGAGAAAACCACTCTGCTGAGTTCTCACCAATGCAGCAAGGTTAATTTCTAACACAGCAATTGTATCTTCAAACATGGAGGTGATCAAGCATAAAACCTGTAGCAGTTATACCATAAAATAACACTCCATTTACTTCACAATGTAAGCTCCAACACTAAAACATTTATAATGGAAAATAAAATAACTTTGTGTCATTTATGAAAATTAGTCAAAAATACCCATGGGTTTAGTCTTGCAAAGCATTAAACAGTAAAAAGTGGTAAATGCTGTCCTTCAAAAATAGGCTTATGTTGCTTAAATACAGTCTTAACAGACTTGCATACCTAACAGTCACAGAAATTCCAATACCTTCTACAATAGAGATATTTCTGCAGTAAGAGTTGTGAGAACAGAAGCACACATGGAAGAAAGATTGGTTTCAGAGACATGCTGAGAACATGCTAAGAACTATTTTAAAATAAAATCCTTCTTTAAAACAAAACACTGCTATGCTAAATATGTGGAAAACCTAGATCACCTCAGTTCTGTAGAAAAACTGTAGCATCAAAAATGGAGTATACAAACAAGAAAGCCTTTCATTTCCTTAAAAGACTTTTAGTGACTTCATATGTAAATTTTCTCACAACTCAAATAGTTCTCACAGATTTCTTGGAAGTATTCAGAAACAGTTGATCTTAACATTTGAGAAACGAGGTAAAACAATGCTTATATCTTTTTTCCTCAAAAAGATTGCCTCTGCTTCTGCAATGGTAATTCTTGACATTCAAGGTACACACCAAAAATTATTTAAAAAAAAAAATAAATCACCTTTTGCATATTAATAACTTTGGACAGTACACAAACTGCGAGAACTTTAAAACTACCCAGCTGTTTAAACTAGTAGATTCTATAAAGAAGAATCAACCCTATACAGAGAAACTACTATGTAATTCACATGAGGCAAAAAATAAGTGTACATTAATCCATAAACAAAATACATAATTAATAGTTATTTAAAACAACTGGAAATGTAAACTTTCATTAAATAAATGTTTACTGTATACTTACATTTCCATTAATTGCCTTCCTTGTTAATGCACACGATCTGGCAAACTGAATTCTGAGGTCACTACAGTCTTTACCAAAAAGAACATAGTGCTATAAAACTGTATTTGCATTTCAAAAGAAAAAAAACTATCACTAAGTCTGGAAAAAAACCAAAATTACTCTTCCTAATTTGACACCACCATAATCCTGTCTTCAATGTACATCCTTCTAGTTTACCTCCACATTGTGAAGTAGGATAACATTCCTTTAAGTATTTAAGTATTTAAGACTTACAAATTGCAAAATTGGATAAAAATTTTTTGGTAGCCACTACAGAAAGGTAGTGCCAATGCATCTTCTGAGGCACGTCAGCAATGCCAAAAAAACATACGAAAATGAATTAGACAAAATCTTTAAAAAAACCTCAGTTTCTACTGTACTCTGCTATTTCCCAAATTAGTTCTTAGACTATTTGTATGAGAAAACACAGGAAAGAAATCACATTATGGTACAGTCAAATACTTTATAATCATACCTTTGTAAGGTAAAAAAACCTTCTAATTCAAAGTTTGCCATATTAATTACTAACAAGCCAGTAGAGCTTCCTATCCAAAAATAGCTAGTATTCAGGGCAGAAGATCTATTAAAAAAAAAGAGAAAAAAATTATCTGAGTATGATAAAGAAGCTTTTCTTATTACCATGTAAGATAAAACAATTATTTCCTATAGCTCAGATCAAGCCTATAGTTTTGATAAAGACAATTTTTTTGTTGATTTGAGAGTGGTATTATACAAGCAATAAGACTAATTGACTGTAATAATACATCTTCTGGCCCTAAGAGTCCTGACACTCTATTAAAGTATGCCTGAGATGTACGTCTTAAAAATCATCATTTCCTTCCTCCCAGTGTTAGTCCTTTATGAAAACTAGGCATCATGAAAATAACTGTTTGCTAAGAAGTACTACAATTTTATTTAAAGACAAACAAAATGATCCAGGAGTGCTGGATATTTTTCCTCTCTGTTTATCAAAAATTCTTTATGTATCTAACCAGAGGAACAATAAGTTATATCTGTACAATCCACCATAGTGCAAAAGGTGGAAAAAATGTTTCCTGAAACATGATGTGGCTGATAAATTTATCCAAATGACAATCATAAATAACAACAAAAACAAGTTGCTCTATGAAACAGTTCTTGTGGCAGCATCCTGAACAGATCCCCAGGTGCCCAATAATATGGTTAAAACTCTCTTCAGGAAAGAAATGCAATATAAGGATTCACTTAGGCATCTCCCCTACCTGGACAACCAATTCCATGGGAAGGAGTAAAAATGTCATACTTTGAAATGCCTGTCTCTCTGACGGAAGTCTGTTTAGAATAGGTCATGTAGTTCAAAAGTTATTTAAATTTGAATTTGAAAGGCAAACTGACATGGGTACTCAATGACTGCATCCGACTTATTTACTTAGGAAAGCAAACTAAAAATAAATTCGGCTTTTTCATTCTAATTGACTTCTTAATTTTTTTTTTTTTTTGCTGATCTTCCCTGATCAACTGGTATCTACTAGATGCTAAAACAGATATAACCAATGCCATTTTTATAAAATCATTTTCAGACTGGAGACTACTTTTAACTTTGTATCAGTTTGTGTATATTATCTGCCTAGAATGAGCCCCCATAACCTGCACATCACTAAATTAATTGATTTTCCTATTGTAGTTTTTTTAATAGGAACTCCTAGGAATAGATTTCAGCCATATACTTAGTGGCATTTTCAAAGACTGACATGTTTTCTTCATTATGGGAACATACTAAAAAGTCACAGTGTTCAATTAAGAGGATAGGCAATGATGTTTCCACTGATCCTTCTGGTCTCATGTTCTTTGTTTTGCAGAGCTCAGAAGTATTTTGCCCTTCAGCTAAGAAAGACAATCAACAATACTATTAAAAACAATGAAATAAGAGAAACAGAGAGAATTTAAGGGGGAATTAGACGTAGTAAAGTAGCATGAACTAAGACCACACTCAAGAAGTTTCTGTTTCAAAAGATGGATATGTCCTAAGAGCAAGTACTCTTGAAATATCTTTCCTCATTATTATGTTATTTTTAGTACCAACTTGCAAGACGACCACAGGACTCCGAGACGACTCTATAAGAGTTATAAATCGAAGACTTTTATTTTATCAGAGGCTGCGCTTTTATAGTCCAAAATCCCTTAGTCACACTACATAAGCATTTCTATTGGTTACATATATGTGTCCATATTATCTAAGCTAATACATGATTGGTTACTATCTTACATGTCACCGCCCACATCCGGGTCAGGTTGGTTTACTTCCGCTTCCTGTTGGTTTACTTCCGGGTTGTTCTCTTGCCGCATCGTCGTACTTTCTCTTTCTTTATCCCTGTGTCATCTTAAGGTGGTCTTTCTAAATTACAGAATTCTTAAGGTGGTGATTCCAAGCCATAGAACTCTATATAATCATATCCATTTTAGTTCATGAAGCCTCCAACACCAACTTCTTTCAAATACATAGAGATCAAATCCAAAGAGCCTACTTAAGGACTGAAGAGGAGCTGGCAGAATTTTAAGTGTGTTCATCTCAAAAGTGACTCTGAAAGCCATATTCCAACAACTCTTAAATATGCTGCATATCAGTCCACTTAGCCTGAAAATTCCTTTGACACTAGTTACAGCATAATCCAAAGACAAGAGGGAAAGCCACCTCAGTCTGATCTTCCCAAGGAGTCTCCAATTGATTATGCATGTGCAGTTCACATCTAGGAACTACTAGCAGTGAATTCAGCATTAGGCACAGACACTACATCATTCTCTTTCAAACATCCAAAGACGAAAGTGACATCTATATATTTTAAATAACAACAAGAAATGTAGCGATCTTTCTCATTATCTTAGGACCTTAGAACTATTGAAGCTGGACCACGAGGCAGCTAAGAACACAGCAGTCACTGGAGCCAAAAAAAGAGCAAGCAAGAGAAAACAGATCTCCCTTTCCCTAAAGAAAGCTTCCTCTTGCTTGCCTTCTGGAGGAACTCAACTCACTTTGGCTAGTGCACTGGTAGTCTGAATGACTCATTTGGGAACATGGAATCACCTTGCTGGTTACCACTGCAGTCTTCAAAGACTTAAACTACTCTGTGTTATACCACTAAAAATACCACAGTCAGAGAAACATCATATAAATGGAGGCACTCATATAGATTAAAAAAAAAAAAGAGAGAGATTCCTAGAAGCTTCAAAGGTAACTGAGAAATGGTACTCCTCTTAGACAACAGATGAATTTTTAGGCACTGATTCTGTTCTCACTTAAGACTTGGGCAATGACTTCAACAAAAACCAAATACTTATTAGTTCACATCATGCAATGTTTTATAAGCAGATATATTGGCCAAGATTATAATATAGACATACATGTATAATTCTTTCCAGATATGTCAAATAATTCTTTCCAAATATGCCAATACTCAACTCCATATCAGCTCAGTAAGAATTCCATGCCATAGTCTGAGACTCATAACTATCACTTACAATAAATGCTCATGGTATAAAAAGCACACACTCAGTAGCTAATAACAACTAGAATATATCATAAAAAGCATTCTAGAAGCACTGTGCTACCTCTTTCTTTTCCAGATTTCCACGTTTTATTGCAGAAATTCTCTTGCTCTTTCTTTAAGTTGACATGTGCCACATGTAATTATGATCAATTATTAAACTGAAGATCCAAAGCTACAAGAAAAAGAAAAAGCAAGTGCAATAATCTTTTGACACTAAACACAAAACTTACATAGATACAAACTAAATGTCCACTATTTAAACTGTTGATGTAACTAATTAATTTTCATATCTGGAATCTCACCTTGAACCAGAAATTTAATCATATGCATTTTTAAGATTATCAAAGGATATACTCAATATTAGCAAAAGCAGACATTATCAATTTGAACTGTGCATTTAATTCCCACATATTTATGTCTTGGAAAAAAACTCCTCATAGACTTTCACACAATCAGAAATCACAGGTAATCTGCATGTTATTGATTACTGAGTCATGTGTATGAATTTCATTTATACTTTTCCCTTTACAGGCATCACTATAGCTAAATCTTTAATTTTCTTCACAATTCACTGAATGGTAGCACTGAAGGAAAACAGCTGGAAAATCTCAAGTAAATATATTCTCAACATCAAATTAAAGAGGAGGTGAAATGCATCGTCACATTTCTCACATTTTTATTAGAATTCCAACATGCTGAAATCATAGTCTTTTCCACTTAGTATCATGTATTACATTCCTCAGCCAAAATAGAAGAATCCTATTTTTCACCTTTATTTTAAACAGTTATATTTATAGTCTCTCAATGTACTCCTCTTATATAATCACTGATTGTGCTCTTAAAACTTTCCTGGTTTTCAGGGAACAGTTTCCATTTTGTAATAGCTGTCTTATATACCATATATGGTTTATGCACAAAGCATTGAATGATGCTTACTAAAGTAACTGTTGCAACGGTTCAAAATATGTATGCAGATTTTGAAGCTTTTTATACACAGATACATTAATAATAGTTGACTGTTCTGACATGTAGACTAAGCTTAATGCGTAATTCTTACCTGTCCCTCAGTACATCCAGTGATAATCTGTTTATTTTCTTCATTGATTAGCAGACTTAGCAAAGGAAATGCTGGTTTTAAAAAGATTAAAATTATTTCCAGACTATACACAAGTCAGATATTTTATTAAAAATGGCTGAAAAAAACCACCTTACTGCAATTCTTATGGTTGCTCAATGCTTTGTGTGCCTTAGCCTTTGGGTTGCTAAGAGCTTTCCAATAGCAGGTCTATGGCCTGCCTTTCACCCAAGCCGCTGTGGCAGTAGTTTTCCCATGCTGTTCCCACGCTGTTATCCTCATTGCCTTGCATCTGCAAACCCTGATACAGTCATTAAGGCAGGTTTTCAAGGGAAGCAATTACCACAGACAACCAGGGGGAAATCATCCCTTCCTCTCCTTTCCTACTATGTGGTTTTAGCTTTTAGTTTACTTGAGGTCATCCAATAATACATATGCACAAAGCTTAACAACTAATCTCCATGCAGCTCATGCCCCCAGAGTGTGCTGCAATCACCACTAACTGCACCAGGCAGGAGCAATAAAAGGGGAGTTTGAGCAGGTCCTGTTGAAAGCTACACGGAAAAGTGCTATTAGAGAAGGGGTCTCTACTGTACTGGAGACAACACTTGCCCTCCTTCTCTTCTCTCCTTTTACTCTCATCTTTCCACAAATGTAGCTTTCACCTTTAAAGTCAATATATGCCATCCGCTACAGACACTGCTAATAAATCTATATATGGTATACTTAAAGTATTTCCTTCCATGTCATATACAAAACATGAAAGAAAACACCACTTAGTACTCAGACAGTGGAACTGTACCTACAAAACAAGGGAGCTTCATTTGCATATCTCCATAAATGGCAACAGCTACATGCACATCCTGTACAAAAAGAGCTGTTTATGAAAGGACACTAAAATTATCTATCCAGAAGTACACTTTAAAGGATAATATATTTGCTACTCACTTTGAAGGATAATATGTTTACTACTAGCTAGTCTAATAGAATTATTTTCACTACAGCAACTAAATACTTCTATAATAACTTTATATGATCGTTCAGAGATATTTTTTTTTTGCTATGAAAAAGTACACATAAAAAAGAAAACTTACCTGTTAATACTCCTGACTGATATATCAACTGGCTGGTAGAAAAGTTCCACACCTTTAGGGAAAAAGAAATGAAATAAAAATAATAATAAAAAATAAAAGATGGGCACCTACTTAGATCTTTAAGAAAAGCACTAACTTCAACGGCCATCGCGTGGTGAAAACTGAGAAATGCAGCCATTGAAAGCAATGCAATCTGGTAATGATTCTTTTCAGCCTTTTTTCTAACTATGTAGGGCTTTGTTTAATTGGTAAGTATCCATAGTGAAAAAAAGTGAAACTCACCTGGTACGGATGCACAAAGTAATCATTAGCAATTATTATCATCTTTGCTTAGGTTTATCTCTTAGCAACCTAAACCAAATTAATGAAAATACATATTTGAACTGGTTCTAGTTTTCACACAGGGAGCCTGCATAATTTCACAATTTACATATTGGGCTCTTGGATAAGAGGTTCTTATTACTAATGATACTGATTACAATCCATAGGCCCACTATAAGTCAACTTTCATTATCACCATGACTGTTTCTAAGTGATGTATCCTATGCTTAATAGTTGATTGAGAAAGCTAAATAAAATAAAATTTTTCCTCTCATGTTGTTACTTCTATGAGCCTTCCTCTCCACAAATACTTCCATGATGTTTATCATAGCTATCACAGCTGAGATTGAAAAATTCAGAGCCAGACAGTCCCTGCTTCCTAAACAAGGCTGTGAGCCTTTGTTTAGCCTCCAAGCTTTTTTTTTTGTTCATGTTTCATTTATTTCTGAATGTAAACGTCATTCTGAAAAGCTGTTTCCTAAGATCTTGTTTCACAAATTTATCTCAAGACATTCCCACTTGTTTCACTTCTTTAGCCAAGTAAAAAGGCTAGAGGAGCATAAGGTTTTGGACACTGCAAGTCCTGCAATCACAGGAGCCAACTATCATAGACTCCAGCATGGCTGCCCTCAGAGAATTAAACCTGATCTACAGAACCAGGCATAGAAAACAAAACTTAAAGACTTACTAAATTATTTGAGAGACTTGCAAAATATTTTCATTTCTTTATCATTTTAGTCCTATTATTTATCAAGGTAAAAAAACCCCCACAATTTATTCATTAGGATTTTGTATAATTTATCAAGTCTTCATTAAATTAATATGAAGCATATAGATATTTTTCTTCAGCCAATTTTACCTCGACTTAATTTCTTGTATCAGCATAAACTAAATTAGGAATATCAATCAGAAAGTCAGAATTATTATTATTTCCTAAAATTCTAATTCAATCTTTGCATTTTTGTCCAAGATGAAGACAAAAATAAAGATCAGATTTTTTCCAGAACAGTTATACAAAAATTACATTTAGAGGAAAAAAAAACAAAAACAACAATGAAAAAATCCCACCAAAACAAAAAGAAAAAAACCCAACAAACCAAAACCAAACCAAACAAACTAAAATACTTTTAATACAGCAAACTTTAACTTTACTTTAGCTTGTAGGACCAAATGTTGGGCTATGCTTACAATCAGTAGTAGACTAAGCTGTTTTTAATCAAGGTACCCACCCCAGTATCTACTGGAAGATACACCCGGGTTCACTCCATGTTTCCCCTTACTAAGTTGTCTTCAGTTGCCCTTGTGTACAGCAGCAGCAATCCATGTTGTCACTATATAAATTTTTGTCTGACAAAAAATCCTACCAGTATACAATAACCCAGCCATTGCATGCAAAAACTCAAACCAATATTCCCAAGAGGGAAAATTCCAATCAATGTCAGCAGATTCAA
>NW_010165754.1:0-3654 GCF_000695765.1 Mesitornis unicolor | reverse complement strand
GGTTCAGCATACTGAAACATTTCAGTTAAAGCCAAACTGATGAAAATATTTTATTTCCATTTGCCAGACAATAATAGCCACAAGTATTAACACATCGCTATTTGAAAAACCAAAATCTGCATTGATCTTTTCAAAATAACTTCCCAAGCAACTCTAAGAACAATGTCCTGATCTCTATAAAGTCAAAGATGTTTTTTGCTTAATCTTCACAAGATATTTAAAGGGAACAAAAGACTACTTCACATATTCACAAAATAATATTTTTCAAAGTGCAGCTCTACAATTTCCTTGCCTTAAAGGTTCTGTCCTCTGACACAGATATAAGCATACTTTTCTCCCGTGTGCAAAACTCAGCAGCAGTCACTGGAGCCAGGTGACCATCCAATTCAGCTAGTATAGCTTCTTTCTGTGATTAGTCAAGCCAAAATAAGAACAGATTATAGTTCAAACTGAAAATTAAAATTAGTTACAAGATTTAATAATTCATAACGGTTGCCATAAATTGTCAGATTTGGATTAAAAGTATTCATTCAGTAAGATTTTTCTTATTGAAACTGCAGCCCTGTATAGCATCCTGCTGGCAAAACCACAACATTTTACATTTGCTTCATCAGAATGAATGATACAAATTTTTCAGATGTCATCTGATTGTTTTGTTCTTACAAATTACTGAGGTATTGTTTTACTTCATCTTTTTTTAATCTAGTCTTCTATCTAGTGTATGATACATTATCAAGAATTAATTAGTTCATAATTATCTTCATCTGTATGAGTAAAATGAATATGTATTCTGACATTTCTGTATCATTATTTTATTTGAAAGTTAATAAATTAAAGAAATACCAGCACCATGGCTACAAAGAATGGCATCTCACCTTTGCACTTGACATGTAGATCCGATTTCCAGCACATACTGCCACTTGTTGATCACCCGGACTAAATCGTACATGAAGCACCATTCCCAAAAGAGTTCCTGTAACAATTCCTCGAGGTGTTAACCCTGAAGCAATTTTATTGTTATTGAGACTCAATGAAATATAAAACTCTGGTTCACTGAGATCCTTGGAAACTTTGCATAGCTGTTATCTAACCACAAAGCTCTTCCAGTTTCTGTCAGGAAGATGCATAGAACAACCTACAGTTTAATTACATCAAGCTATTGAAAAGCAAAGCAAAGAACTATGCACCATCTGGATTCCTTCATCTGCCCGGTTGCCTAGACATGTACCTTTTGACATGCTAATAATAAGTGTGCCCATCAAATCATATTTCCATCGAAGATTGCCAGGGACAGGATTTTTAGAGCAAGGTGATGTGCCCAAGGAACCTCATATTGCCACATTCATTTTGGAGGCAAGAAATCCTGACAGAAGCCCAGCAAAACAAGGGTTTGAAAAGTACTTCTTCCAGGAGAACATCTCAGTCACTCAGCCATCAAGCAAGAGGAATTTTCCTCCTCTTGGCTTTAATTGTTCTGTGGGAAAGGGCTGAAAGAGGAAGTACACCACTGAATATCATTACACTCAGATGATAAGACTAGCTTTGAGAACAGGCTCATGTTTCATCCCTCTCTTCATGACTTTATTCTGGTCAACTCACTGCTTCAAGCAGCTAGTTTCCGCAGATCTCTATTTTATGATGTTACCTTTAACTATGTGAGGACATTTTGGATATCCCATTACATTTTAGGATTCAATAAGTAACAAATTATCTAGGATACAGGCACAGCAACTATACTTGGCCTTTTCTAGGTTTCATCCTAGATGCTGTGGAGTGCTTCTACAATTGATAAATATGTCAAGATCTACCAGGATGGAGAGATGGAGCACAGAAAGAACTCCTTAACTACTTGATACAGTTGATAACAGTATGGTCAGAGAAAACATGCCAAGACTCTTCAGAGCACCATTTGGAGAGAGAGAGAGACTACACAGCATCGGCTGAAGAGCCTGAGGTTACAGGGAACAGAAAGAGAAAATCCAGCAGTAGAGAATCTGGCTCTCAAATGTCTTTGTATTAAAACTACACATACTCTTTATCTGTCTGCTACTGTCTATTTCTAACTTCCATGTTTTTTCCTTCAAATTCATAGTCCCATAAAATGGAAATTTGATTTTCTATGCTACTTTTACATGAATTAAAATGTAATAATGACATTTATTATAAAAGCACTTAAAATGTTCTGTCTTCTTTACAACAATAATTTTCATAATATGTAGACTTGCAAATTAAGTGTGGAGCAGAGTACAAGGAACAACTCCCATGTAATGACTCATAGGCAAATCTCTAACTAAAGGTGACAAGGAGAAAACTTAAATAGTGTTGGATAATGCCATGTGATTCTCAACATTGACACCAAACGGGGAGTGCAATACCTCTCAATTATCATGCCATAACAATATATTTTGGACAAAGTGTCACTGGGGTTCCAGTGAGTTATGACTCTGGCGGTCTTGCTCCCTTTCTTTCTCTTTCATTATTCCTCTACCTTCCAATTGATTTAAGCTTGAAGAGGCATTAGCACTGCTCCCTAGACTTCATTGGTTGAGGCTCCAAACCAAGATGCTGGATGGGATACTAGAACTCGTGTATTCTTTGTGTTAGGTCATCATAGCTCTCTTTCACTCATGCACTCTCCTCCCCAAACACATACTCACATTGCTCCCACATGTACATGACAACAGTGAATGACACAGTGGCAGAAGGAGAGGCAGGACAAGACAAAGCAGGATGCAAAACACTTGTACTACAGATTAATTATTCAAGAAAAAGTAGCATTTGGTTTTTTTGGCACTGCACGCTTAGATATGCAGTGTCACTATGATTAAAAATGACCCTTTTAACCCACAGCAGTAGAACTTAACTGCCTCTGCAGTGTGTCTCTGCGCTTCCCCCGAGGATGCAAGCAGTCGGCAGTTCCTGTGCAGCTCCTTGGCCAGCTCCCGGGTCTGCTCTGGTGGGTCCCTCGACCCCCTTTGCCCAACACAGCATTCAACATCCCCCCAGAAATAAGACTCTACCTTCCTGTATTTTCTGTGCGCATTCATCAAGATTCCACACTATCACACGTTCACGAGAAGCAGAGCAGACAAGAAGTGGATTGGTTTTACTTCCAAATGACACTGCAGAAACTGAGTAATGATGTCCTGACAAATGTAATGGCTGACAAATGCATATAAAGGAGAGTTAAATGAGTTACTTCAAACTAAGATCGTGAGTAATATAAAATTACAAATGGATAATATACACACAATTAACAAAAGAATAACTTTTTTCTTTATTGTTTCAAAATCACTAAACTACAATGTAGCTGTAGTGGCTTTGTCTAGACTGGAGTTAAATCACAGAATGGTAGGTAGGGGTTGGAAGGGACCTCTGAAGATCATCCAGTCCAAACCCCCTGCCAGAGCAGGATCACCCAGACTAGGTCACACAGGAACACGTCCAGGTGGGTTTTGAATGTCCCCAGAGGAGGAGACTCCACAACCTCTCTGGGCAGCCTGGTCCAGTGCTCTGTCACCCTCACAATAAAGTACGTTTTTTCCGTTACGCTTAAGTTGAACCTCCTGTGTTCCAGTTTGTGACCATTGCCACTTGTTCTGTCACTAGACAGAACTGAGAAGAGTTTGAGGCCCTGGATCTTGAAGAAGAGGT
>NW_010165753.1:13336-33527 GCF_000695765.1 Mesitornis unicolor | reverse complement strand
GGGCTACATTGCCTCTGGTGTTAGTTTTCTCAGATATGTGTTTGAAAAAGCTCTTGCTGTTGTCCTTGACCCCTCTCACTAGATTTAATTCTAAGGAGGCCTTAGCTTTCCTAGTTGCCTCCCTACACCCTCTGACAATAGCCCTATATTCTTCCCAAGTGGCCAGCCCCTCCTTCCATGATCTATAAACTTTCCTCTTCTGCCTAAGCTTACCCAGCAGTTCCCTGTTTAACCAAGCAGGTCTCCTGGCTCCCTTCCTTGACTTCCTACGTGTCGGGATGCTCCAATCTTGAGCTTCACAGAAGCAGTCCCTGAATGCTACCCAGCTATCTTGGGCCCCTTTACCTTCAAGCAGCTTTGCCCATGGGATTTCCCTTAGCAATTCTTTGAAGAGGTCAAAGTTTGCCCTGCTGAAGTCCAGGGTTGCAACTCTGCTTGTTATTTTGTTTCTGCTACACGAGATCCACCATTTCATGGTCACTGCAACCAAGGCAGCCCTCAACCTTTACTGCTTCGACCAGACCCTCCTTGTTAGAAAGAATGAGATCCAGCAGTGCATCTCTCCTAATCGGCTCCTCCACCATTTGCATGAGGAAGTTATCATCAGTGCACTGGAGGAACCTACTGGACTGTGGCTGTCTGGCTGAGTGATGAGTTCATAAATGACTAGCGTTTGCCTAATATGTCAAGACCTAATACATATCCTCAGGAATTTTAATTATAGAATAATATTTCAGAAGAAAAGTAATAAATTACTCTATGGCAAGAGTACACTGACAATTCTAGAAGGCTAGGAAGATACAGCTCTTTTTGAGAAACAGGCAGAATCATGTATAGGGTTTGCATTATGCCTATTGAGATACTTTAACTACCTGGTTAACTTTAACTGTGAAAGGTAGTACAGCATGACACATACCATAGGATTTTGACTCACCTAATTCTGGGTAGCTATTCAAGTGCTTATCAGCTACACTACCTCTGGGGAAATAAAACTCTAGCTTAGAAAACATAACTCACAACACTAGAATTGTCTTTCTGTTTCTTTACTGACTATAAAGAGAAACTAGGTGAATGATGAAGGTGTAGTAGCTATTGGCAAAGAGGTAATATTTTGTGGACTGAATGCCACTAAATTTTTAATTGTGTTGGCCAAGAAGTAACTGTTTGGTTTTTTTCATAGGTGAATACACATCTGGAAATGTAACTAACTTAATTTTAAACCTCAAATTCATTATGCAACTTGTCAGCTGATGGTTTAAAATTGTTTTAGAAAAATGAAGTGCACAATTTCATTAACAATTATTTATTTGGCATCAATTCCAAAACGGAAAATCAGAAGGAACATTTTAATCATATTTTGCTGTATTACTTCTGAAAAGGAAAAAATATTGTTCAAAACTTCATAAAGAGTTATGTGATGTGTATGGTGAAGACACCTTAATAGGAAACTTCAAAGATTCTAATTTTATCTGATGATGTTTAATCTCCTTGTCTCCTTGTATGGTAGATGGAAGGAAATCAAACTTTCAAAAGATGCTCTGTGGGAGTACAGAGACATTAGATTTCTTACATTAAAGATGGCATTTGCCAATACAATGAACAGTTTTCATGGCCTCACAATGAAAGGAGATAAGGAGATTTGTCCTTGCTAGTTTCTGTCCTCAATGACAACCATATATGTATGAAAACCATTTGTGAGGTCACTTATATTCCTGGCCTCTAAAATAAGTCTTGGAAACTGGAAACTATCCAGCAATTGCTGGAAAAGAATGTAAAATCATCACTGATGTATAGAACAAGGTGAAGATATTTCAAGGAGACCAATTTTTAAAAAGTATATAATGTGGAAGATAATTCAGAAAAGCATCTCTTTGTTTGAAGGGAAATTAGCTAAGGAAGTTTCCGTTTTTCTTGGGTATGTGATGCAAAGGAACAACACAGGAAGGAAGATATAGAATAAACTAAGTGTGATGTTCTCAAGAAACTTAAAGTTTATGGGTCTTTTATAAAGAAATATTATTTTAAATTAACTTTATTTTGAAACATCTTGACCATTTAGGAAGCTGATTATATTGCTTATCTACAGCAATCTTGTCTCCTAGTGACTGCTTGCTATCTCTTCCTCTACTATTTTATGTTTAATCCTTTTATTGTTTATTTTATTCTTCTGAACTTCTGTACTCTTTCTTGTGTTTTGATGTCTCCATTCTATGTCACACCGCATCAGAGATCAAAAGGTATATCTGCTTCATGTCACATTATCTGTGGGATCTATCAATTCCCATATGATCAGGATATTCCAAATTTTATTTGATGTTATTTTAATGATTATATAATCCATTATTGATTTTTTTTTGTTCATATTATTCTGTCTATTTCTGGAATTACTTTGTAGTATAGATTTCTTGAAGTGTGGATTAATACATGTGTTTTTTTCTCCTGTGTTTGTAAAATAACTGGCACAATGGCTGGCTCCTGAGTCATGACATAGCATAATAATTATTATTAATAAATATTTTAAAGACTCTACTGAGTGTATAATTATAAAATTATCAACAGATTATCAATAAAATGCCTATGTATCCCTGGATTATATGGAAAGAGAGATTTTTAGTTGCATCTTCATTTTTCAGGTAATAAAAGAGAAGATTGGGAAGGGCCTTTGAATATGCCTTGTTCCTTCTAGCACAAGAAACACATGAGAAACAAATTGTAAAATCTGTGATTTACATCTGCGCACCAAAAATGAGCAGGTCTAATTAATACTATAGAATTGCAGCATTTATAGTCTTAGCATTTTACCCAACAAATGTAGTGAGACTTAAATTTGTTCCACTTCCACCAATCTATTTATTAACTTCAAAATCATATGAACAGAAAGTTGCTGACTTGACTGTCTCACAGATCAGATTTTATTTGTGGAATTTTGCCGACATTAACATTAAAAAGGATCTCCTTTCCTAAAATCTACTTATTTTCACAGGCTTTTAAGAAGCTTTATGCTACATCCTGCAACTATTAATACTTTGTAAATGTTTGCTGAAGATTTCACAACAATATTTCATCCTGTGACACAAGTCATCAAACTGGGCTTATCTGGCTGGTGCTGAAGGATGCACACACATACACACAAACACACCTCCACACATGCACGCACACACACACCGAGTCCACACTGAAGATCAGTTTATTTCCTAGCAAATATATTCTTCAAGAAGTGGAGAAGCTTTTTCTCCGCTCATGCTGTTGGGAATATTTGTCTCTTCCAGATGCACTGTGGAAGACAACTAACCTCCATGAGGAGGGCAATACTTGCCAGTCCTCATATTTTGGCACTCTGAAATAGATCTGTGTAGAATGAAGTGCACTGGGCGAAATTAGAGCATAAATTACTTTTGCCTTGGACTTTCAATTGCTTGAAAGAGTCCAGTGCAGGGCCACAAAAATGATAGAGAGAGTAGAGCATCTCCCTTATGAGGAGCAGCTGAGGGAGCTGGGTCTCTTTAGCTTGGAGAAAAGGAGACTGAGGGGTGACCTCAGTCATGTTTATAAATTTGTAAAGGGCAAGTGTCAGGAGGAAGCAGCCAAGCTCTTCTCAGTGATGTCAAATGATAGGACAAGGGGCAATGGGAGCAAGCTGGAGCATAGGAGGTTCCATGTGAACATAAGGAGAAACTTCTTTACTGTGAGGGTGACAGAGCACTGGAACAGGCTGCCCACAGAGGTTGTCGAGTCTTGTCTGGAGACAAGATGATCTTTCGAGGTCCCTTCCAACTCCTAATATTCTGTGATTCTGTGATTTTTAACAAATTTACTACTGTCTGAAAAGAGAGATAATTATTGTAATCACACATATATAACACATGTATGTATGTATGTAAAAAATAGCTAGTATATATTAGGTATGCATACACTCATACATACATAAATTATAATAAATAAGTCTTAAAATTCATAAATCGTACGTTCACTGTGACTTTTTATATAGGTTATTACAAGTACTGCCATACCGAAACCTAAGGAGAAAGTTCATGTATACTTTTCCCTTTGTCAGCTTTTAATAGATCTAATTGCCTAATTATCTGCTCCAGTGCAATGGTAGAGTGTTGTAATGTTTCTCCTCTCCCCGGGGGAACTTGCACGGTCTCTGGGAAGTTACCATCTGCTTTCATTTAGAGTACTGGTGAAACACTAATTTAAGCATTTAGGGCTGCCAACTTCATCTGTCACTGATCTTCATTCAGAAAGGATTGACCATTTTATTGCTCAGATTCCTGTTACATATTTTGAATTCATGGCCATTGTGGTGTCAGGTACTTCTGCCCTTTATCTCTGAGTGTAGCTCTGAGGACATGGTCAAGTCACTCACCTTCTTCAACAAGTTCCTTTACCAAGAGTCAATAAAGTCATTCTCTATCACTTCAGAATCCATGAATAGCTATTTCTTTCTAAACAATGTCAGAGCTTAAACAGGAGGGGTTGAGAGTTTTTTTCTTGCCTCCTTCACTGTTTCCAGTTCAGTGTCTGCTATGGCCTAATGTTTAAAGAAGCTTTCCTGGGAGATAAGAAACACAGTTTGCATCCAAGTGTCCTATTTATGATGGAAGTGTGCTTTCTGTTGAGAGTTCCAAGTTCCTCAAAGGCATTAGTGTCATCTTATGGTAGCATACCTAAGGTGATAACTCCTACAGCAGAATGGAAATTTTAATGAGTTCCTAGCTGAATTAAGAAGTCTATGTGTAATTATTTTTATTTGTAAACTTGGCAACACCCCTCATTACATGAATCACATAGGTGTTGCTGTTATTTTTGACACATTCTTCACTTCAAAATTTATTTTACAAATACATGTCATATTTTCCCTCAGTTTTAAGTCTTATTACTAAAAATTATTTTTTAAGACTTTGAAAGAATTGGTTGGTTAATTCAATTAAATAAGAATTATTGAAGTGCTTTATTTAGTAATTGCACATTTTTCTTCATATCTTATAGGTCTTGCTTGGTTATTTGCATATTTCTCTTTCTGACATATTTTTTAGAATTGCAATATAGTAGGTACTTATAAGGAATTTTGTTGATCATTGTTTCATACCAACATATTTGGTGGCAGAGCACACACATCTGAGTGTTTGTGCTTCTTTAGATACTGGGTGTCTAAGGCACATTCATGTAGCAACAAGACTGTTGTCACAAATCAGCCCATTTTAACTCACTAAGTTCAGACAAGATCTCTTCCATGAGGGTGTTGCATTTGTTTGATAATGGCAATTCACAGTCATTACACACAAAATTTTAATGGACAGTAATGGATCCCTATGTAGTGGCAGTCAGAGAGTATAATACTGTAGATGAGATTTATTTGACTCATTTTCCATTTGAAATAAGAAATTTGGCTTATGTAACACTAAATATGTAAAGGTTTCTTATTAAGAAACAGTTTCTCATTAAGGTATGAGAAAAATTGTAATTTATACTCTTCTAAGTTTGAATTTTGAGGGCCACATGATTGCCTTTATATCTTATAAAAGGATGCAGTAATTTAGAAAAGACACCAACATAGCAAATAAGAAATTAGTATCATGGCTAAACTTCGCGAACGAAGATAAGGGAAGGACATTACCCATGTTTGCTGCAAGCGTGCTGATGGCTAAAAAGGCCGATGAGGGATAGGCAAGTCCGGTTGCAAAGGGCACAGTGGAAAGTCTCCTTAGGCGGTATTGGGAAGGCACAGTTCTTTCTGCATTGTCTTTTCTCCTCGAGACTAATTCTACGTGCGTTCTCAAAGGAGACAGCAGCATGATAAATGGTGTGTCTCCATGTCTTCCGATTAGAGGCCAGAGTAGACCACTGATGGTAGTCAATATGGCCAAAATTGAGGTATTGTTTCAGGGAGTCCTTGTATCTCCTCTTTGAGGCCCCTCTGTTGCGTTAGCCGGTGGCAAGTTCACCATAGAGCACAATCTTAGGGAGGTGGTGATCCTCCATCCTGGCGACATGCCCTCCCCAGCACAACTGTGTCCTCAGCAGCATGGCCTCAATACTGGTGACCCCTGCCTGTTCAAGGACAGTGATATTAGTCATGTAGTCAGTCCAATGGATGTTTAGGATTGTACGGAGGCAGCGCTGATGGAAGCGTTCGAGGGGTTGCAGGTGGTGGCGGTAGATGACCCATGATTCGGACCCATATAAACGAGAAGACAGTACAATGGCTCTGTAGACTCTAATTTTTGTACTTTTCTTCAAATGTTTATTGCACCAGACTCTTTTATGGAGTTTTCCGAAAGCTCTATATGCCTTTGCTAACCTGTTGTCTATCTCTTTGTCAATCTTACCATCCGAGGAAATGATACTTCCTAGATAGTTGAACTGCTGGACTGACTTAAGCTCTGATTTGCCTATGGTGATGTGGGGGTGATGGAAGGTTTCCTGAGGTGCAGGTTGGTAAAGAACTTCTGTCTTCTTCAAGCTGACTTTCAGCCCAAAAAGCTCAGCAGTCTCTGCAAAGCAGGATGTTAAGCACTGCAGAACTGCTTCTGTATGAACAACGAGACCAGCATTGTCAGCAAAAAGCAGCTCGCGGACAAGGTGATTAAGGGTCTTACTGCGGGGCTTCACTCGCCTTAAATTAGTATTTAGCAGTAAACTTGTATATTTTAGTAAAAAAACTATTGAATTTTGATATTAAATTAGTTGCCTAATATCTTTTGGTGTCTTATGGCATTCCTTTCAGGAAAGAATCTAGTATGTTACCGCTTCTATTCAAGTTCTATTATTAAGTTAATCACCTACTCTGTAACAAATATGATTTCTTATTTGACTTTCTTTAGACGTAGACTAGCCTCATTTATCAATATGCCTTACTTTTCTAGTAACCTACTTTTCTAGCATTTTCACCCTGTAGAAGTAGTTATCTGTTAAGGGTGTACAGAGAGATTTCAATATTTGGAAGCTTGTTTTATATGAAAAACAGTGTGAAAATCATATATCTAAGCATTTTTCAAAAAAAAGAAGAGCCTCAGCTTAGGGGGAAGGGCACACTGATATCATCTATCATGCTTTATTACTAACAAGACAAGGAGATATAACTCCTGGGGAAAATGTCTTGCAGTGTGTTGTGGTTTGGGCCCAGTGCATAACTGAGCACCACGTTCCCCTGCAAAAAAAGGCTAGTCAAAATAAGGACTGGGAGGGCTTCTTACCACTCAAACAGGTCACAAGCGAAAGACAGATTCATCATAAGGAATAAAAAAACCAGAACAATTTTAATTTGTTACCAACATCAGAGTAGAACAATGGGAGATACAAGCAGATCTTAAAGTCAAAACACCTTCCCCCCACCATTCCCTTCTTCCCGGGCTCAACTTTTGTTCCCGGTTTCTTCACCTTCCCCATCCCCCTTTGCCTTGAGGCGCAGGGGGATGGGAGTGGGGGGTTGCGGTCAGTCTTCCAGCCACACTCAGCCCAGTCTCACTCTCTCTGCTTCCACGTGGACCTCTTTCCATAGGGGAAAAAGGTCCTCAAAAGTCCAATATGGGTCTGCCCACAGCTGCAGTTTCCCTCACACACAAAACTGCTTCAGCCCAAGTCCGCAAATCTTCAATCTGGGTCTGCCCATGGTCACAGTTCCCTCACACACGACCAGTCAACCCAGCTATCGCCACAGGTTGCAAAGGGGAAACCTGGATTCTGTGTTCTTCTCCTCCTCCCTCTCTTTTCTTTCCTTCAGACTGACCTTGGTGTTCTTCAAAGTTGTTCTCCTCGGGCTCCACTCCTTTCTCCACTGCAGGTCTCCTCCGATGGTTATGGAGATCCCAGCTCTCTCTCTTTTTTTTTCGGGATGAGCTGCAGTGGGGCTTAAGCTTAAGTTGTAATCGAGGCCGGCGAAGCCCAGCTGGGCAAGGCCGGTACCACCCACACCTGGGGCCGCACTGGTCAGGGCTACTGCCAGAGACAGAGAGAGGCATGCCCCGCACCACCCTTGAATACATGAATTCACAGGGGCACTGATTGGCTTGGTCCTGGTCAGAGGTGGGTCTGACAAAGGCAAAGGGGGAGCTTTTCAGGTAACTTCTTAAAGGGCCATCTCCATAGACCTTCCCCCGTTACCAAAAACACAACCAAAAAACCCCTCACAGAGAACCCAATACATAGAGAAAATTTTAGCTCCACTTTCGAGCCCTCTCCCCACTCACCAAACATAAAAAGAAGAAACAGTTGAAAAGATTTTCTGAAGGCATAAATAGAGAAAGATGAAGACCTGGACTTAGTCAATAACATCCTCTGAAGTGCTCATAGGACCAGAGAGAGGAGGAAAAAGACTATTTGAACAGTGGACTGAGATGATAGTGTAAGTAGTGGATGCAGCAGGAACTAGAGACACAGGAATAAAGAATGTCAGTAAAAGAGGAAAGGATTTTGTTTGAGCCATAAGGTAACAAAGCTGCTCTCACAGTCAAAAAAGGTCAAGAGATGGAATTTAAACTGCAGAACAGGAGAAAGCTGGAAAGCACAGAAGCACAAACCTTTGGGATTATGATTCTATAATAGATTAAGATATTAAATTATTAAATTATTTCTACTGTATGTTAGAGAATCTGTAGTATCCAACAGCCTGAGATAAGAGAGTCTGCTGCAGCTCTCTGTCCCCAGATCCATCCACTACAAAAGCTGAAAAACACATATACACAACATATATATACATATACAAGAATTATATGTGTATGTATATGTATGGCTGGCCACATAGATCTCAGATAGCTACACATAATACTCACATGAATACATATAAGACCAGCAGCTTCATGCTGCTTCCCTCACTGGCTGAGTAGGATGGAATCTCATCAGTGGCAAAATATACGTCATCATCATTATTATTATTGTTATTAGTATAGACTCATAGAATGTATTTGGTTGGAAGGGACTTTAAGAATCGTCTAGTCCAAGCCTCCTGCCATGGGCAGGGACACCTCCCACCAGACCAGATTGCCCAAAGCCTTGTCCAACCTGGCCTAGAGTACTTCCAGGGAGGGGGCATCCACAACTTCCCTGGGCAATTTGTGCCAGTGTCTCGACACCGTCCAAGTAAAGAATTTCTTCCTAATATCTAGTCTAAATCTACCCTCTTCCAATTTAAAACCATTCCCTCTCATTCTATCACTACCTGCCCTTGTAAAATATCCCCACCCAGGTTTCCCATAGGACCCCTTCAGGAATTGGAAGACCACAATAAGGTCCTCCTGGAGCCTTGTCTTCTCCAGGCTGAACAGCACCAACTGTGCTCCATTAGTTTAACAGACTGTTATGAAAAGCTTAATGTTTCACCTAAAATCAGTGGTTTTCCATTTTATTCTATTACAGAAAACTTTGCATCTTTTCCAAAAGCATTGGACAATATGTCTTTACTTGTGTCTCTATAGAAATATTTTCAATAGTTTTCATCTCCACTTAATCTAAATTTCTTCTGGCTTGCCAGTGTCCTTCTTGTAATTTAATGCCAGACTTATGTGCCCATGGAAGTTATCTAATCAGGGTCACACAGAAACCTTTATATTGTTTGATCTACAGAATGATGCCTCTGGACATTCACTTGTATGCATCGATCAATATCAGATTCTCCTCCTTCCAGTATGTCTCAGATTCACTTTGGGAATTGAGAGAGAAAGGAAAAAAAAAAGAAGAAGAAGTTGTTTTATTTAAAAGGACAGAGACAGTAAGTCCTAGACACAAAATTCTAACAGAACATGCTAGGTCCTAAGGCCAGCCAAGTATTGAGGAAAGAGAGCAAACAGACAGTAATCATCTTTGTGTTTATAAGAGAACATAGCAGTCTGCAAGATAGAATTATTACGTTGAGGTCAATATAAGTTGAAGACAACTCTTTGAAAGACTTATTTGCAAGGTTTATTATAAGTAACAGCAAATAAAATAATAAAATTAACTATAACTTAGAACAAAAAATGTGACATGAAAAAAACATCAGTTAAGATATCACATCCACAGCGGGTGTCTTATGAATTTAAGCAAGCCTGCATGAATCCTAATATTTCCTATACAGGAGTACATTTCAAAACCTTGGTTCCAATCTTTACTTGCATTTAAACTGGACTTCAGCCACAATGCAATGTAAATAAGACTGGCATTCCCTGTTCCTTTGTTCAAGCCAGAGAACCAAGCCATCAGTTGCTCATAATTCCACACTTAGTGGAGGTAAAATTTATGACAACAAATACTATTGTTACTGAGTTAAGGAAAATTTACATATGTATATTGCCCTGAGCAAACAAGCAGGTAAATCTTTTACACCCTTAACTTAAGTGTCATGTTATGAGGTGCCCATGTTTCTAACACCAGGCATAGACACCATGGGTAATGTTTTAGAGGCATTATTTATATTATATCTCTTTCAAAGAATAAATTGAGATTTCACTTATTATTCCTCTGGTTTGGAGCATGAGCATTAAGTTCACTTTAAAACAAGCATTAATAATCATCCTTGTGTAAAATTCTTTATATAAATAAATATCATTTTTAGATACTTGTCTGAAAATATTAATAGAAGCATGGGTTAAATAATAACAATTGAAAACACTAAAGGAAACAAAGCAGTCAAATCCATAATTATGGACCATAGAGGGATGTGAGAAGAGACCAGGAGATATATTACACAGTCAGGTCTGTTTCAAATTCTCCTACCTTTCTAAGGATGTTTTGATCTGGATTTATTTCAATTTTGTTACATCACATGTGACTAAATCTACTTAAAAGATGACTTGCTATGAATAAGTCAGCTACTGGTTGGGTTTTACTATGTGATCAGGCTGTACTGGCAGGGCACCGATGGACAGCTAATCTGAACGCCCTGCCATAAAAGAAAATCAGTCAGCAGAGGCTGTAGAGGTCAAATTCACTTGGTAGGTAGTTGTGTACCCAGCAACTGTAAAAGACATTTAAGATATTATGAAGGACATATTCTCTTCTACCTATGAACTCTCTCCAAGTCTCATCTTTTTTCAGACCTTTGATCTGTACAATATCTATCTTGCAGCTTTTTGACTGTATGAAAATGGTGATAAATGGTTCATAGTTTCATGAAGTGTTGCCATAACTTATCATAGGGTACTGCTTAGCTAATCATGGATTTCCATTCTAACCTGTGAGCAACTGGAAACTCAAATAGAAGATTCCTGTCTTGTTCTATAAAGTACAGAGAAATGATCAGTTGTTTTACTCCCCAGACCCTCACCCCCAAAGTAACAATTCATGATTTGTCCAAACTAGTTGTTTTCAATTTGGTGGCTCACATTGACTTATAGAAGCAAGTTCAGCCACGTGGATGTTTTGCCAAATTGTGCAAAATAAGAGGACATATGTCTGAGCATTTCTGAAGCATTTTATTCTCCAACGCATATTGTAAAGGAGTCAATGGGGACCTTATCTCAGCAAAAATAATTTATGAGTAGATTGGGCTTTCCCTAATTCCAGCCAATGACAGTTGAGAACAGACTATCCATAAAATGACATAAGGGAATTTTTACAGTTTTATTTCACTATCTACTTGTTTTTGCTGTCAACACCTCAACAAATTCCATGCAGTATCTGAGCTTTACTACCCACAGGATGTTTTATATACATTGGATACTTGTTCCTTGCTGCTGTCCCTGAGAACAGATTTGTCCATCTTCCAGGGTTGTATTCTTTTATAAGTAGTTGTATCTTTGATCAGTAATTGACTGTAAATATTTATCACCCTGGACCCACTGTTATTGTCTCATTCCAGCCCTTTCAAGAAAGTTGCTATGATGTTGTGCTTTTTCTTTTAGGTGCCTCTATTTCACCATCTAGTACTTTGTACCATTTCAGCAAAACTATCAATCAATCTTGAAGTGACTCACACATGTCAGTTACTATTTTGAGTATTTTAATTTTAAAATGACTGTCACTTGAGACAGGAAAAGTAAAAATAAATTCTTAAATTCTGTCAAAATCATCAAATCAGGAAAAAAACTTTCCCAGAGTTACTGAAAATGAAAAGGCTGAGGGGAGGGGAAGGAGGAGCCAGTGTGTGACAAAACCAGGTTACATTCTAATAAGCGTTATTTGGACTAGATCACCTAATTATGTTCATTGAGTTATAGATTTTTTGAAAAGGAAAAATAAAGATATATATAATATATAAATATATTATACCTTGAAAAAAGCATGTCTGTAAAGCCATGTTGAATGTTCAAGGCATGGTTAAACAGGGATTTGGGCAACCTGATCTAGTGACAGGTGTCCCTCCCCATGGCAGGAGGGGCTGGAAATAGATGATTTTTAAGTTCCTTTCCAACCCAGACTCTTCTATGTTTCTATGATTCTATTTTAAAAGACAGAAGTGTGAAATTTTATGTCACTGAAGTGACAACAAAAGAAAAACTATGTCTCTCTTCAGTCACTTTTGTGAATACTGACCTATTCAAGGCATCTTTTTGTATAAACTACCTAACTGGCCCGAAGAACTTCATAGTCTCGCAAGATCTGTTGCTGTTTTCTGGAAAAGACATGATGACAATCATGCTAAAAGAAAAAAGCTTGATAAATTAGGTCCAGCCTTTCTTCAGACAAAAGTATATTGAAGTATTTCAAAATATTGAAATACTGTAATATTGAACTATTTCAAAATACATTTTCTCTAAGACTCAAAAGCAGCTGCCACTTTCCTTCAGAGCTAGATGAGTCCACAGATACTGCTCTTCTCATTGGATTGTTTATTTGTACAATGTACAGCTAAATCAAAGCTGTTGGAATCTTATTTGGTTTGTTTTGTTACCCCCTACAAACTTTAATACACACAGAGGAGATATTCAGACATAGATTACGTGGTTTCCTATGATAAAATGGCATATTCATAGGGTAAAGGCATACAATGGCATGTTTAATATTATGAACATGCTCAGTTGATGTACACATAGCAGCTGCTGCAACAGTAGAAGGACTGCATTCTCTCAGCCAAGTGGCTTATTGCTTTCTGAGGCTGTTAGGCTCCATTCACATGGTCCTGTGCAATCAGAAATGTCGATCACATTTCCTAGTAAGACCACAAATAAGTACTAGTATTAGTCTTGGATAATTAAGAAACCTTTTATTTAAATAATTGTAAAAGCTCAGTTGACTTTTATATATCAGGTAGCTGCAACCTGCTACAGGGACTGTTGATAATGTAGTGGGTCATGTGTGAAACAGCATAAGGAGGTCTTCAAATACAGCTTGACTCAATAAACAGAGTTAATTTATGAGTCACACATAGCCATAGACATTTTATTGATTACTGTTTGTTGAAATTTTCATATTTATGAAATAGAAGACTAAGATAAAAGGGAACAATAAGCAGAAGCAAAATAAATATGGGAAATATAACTACAACAATTTGAGATAATTTTGGAACTCTGTTTCCTGACTGGAACAGGAACTGGGTACATTGCCATCAGCACTGTCTCCTGATGAAGTTGCAGAAACAAGGAATTCTGAATTCCTCTTTAAATGGAGGGAAATATATTTAAAACAAACAAACAAACAACAAAAGACCTGATTGCATTATGAATTTATTCCTTGCCTCAAACTACAGACAAATGTCTAATGTTCTGGCTCAGCTCAAAGTGACAGGTCAAAGGGTAGTTCCTGAAACTTGATTTGTATCTTAAATAAAATACGTAAAGGTGTGACATTCCCAACCTCGTATCTAAATTATTTTCATATTCCTGCCTCCTTGTTTCAGCCAAAGAACTATTACAAATACTTTTAATAAAATTAAAAAGAAATAGTTATAATTAAATATTAAAATTAATAATAATGTTACTTATTTTTATAGAAGATAAGTATATATTACTGAAAATCTGAATATTATAAAGTCCAAAGAATTACATTATAAAAAGTTTTCTTAGATTAAGGATAAGCACTATTGAAGCTGTTCTGCTTATAAAATCTGTGGAGACCTTATTTAACATTTTCTTTTAGTGAAAGTACAACCTAATTAATATATCAACATACAACTGCAGACTGGGATTTTGTGTTATATTGAGTACAAATATCATACTTGAACCTTTCCAATTATTTTAACTGGAATTTGCATTTTGTCTGACAGAGAGTGGAGGATGTTAAAAACAGCCTAACACCTATACTTTATATTACGAATATAAAATGCTGATTTACTATTATTACTATTAGCAATAGTAATTCTGAGACTGAACCAAGAAGGTGGATGAAGAACTGCAGAACTATTGAAAAAATTTTCATTGAAATTCGTATTTGTGCTGGATAAAATTATTGGACCACAAGATGCAAGTTCTTCAGAATGCCAGACATAATTTAGAAAGGTTAAGTGACCTATCATACCATTCCACCAAATCACAACCATTAAAGTGATGGACCGGTGGGTAAATATCCCATGAAATGGAAACATGCCAGAAAGCAGTCAAAAAAGAAGAAGTTTAAATGAATGATCTGTGGAAAGGAAAATGAAAATACAATTAAAATCAATTTACCATGATGAAAATTAGGAAAAGTATAAAAACGAGTGTTCTTCTAAGGCTGCTGTTTGCACAGATGCTGAAGCAGTCTGGTAGTTAGGACAACTGAGGCTATGTGAAACTACCAGCATGGGATCTAGGCTGCCCTTTATATAGGGAGTGAAATTGCTGTATTTCTTCAAGTGAAGTGTCTCTGTAGACTCCAATGACAATTCCTGAAACCAAGCACATCTTTTGAAATAAAACATGAAGACTGACATAAGCTGAACTAACAGAACACAGTAAAAAAAATATTTAAACATAATGTAGACAGTGTATGAAAAGAGACACTTCTGTTTTCCCCACTTTTTTTTGGGTGCCGCACACTTTCAGAGTTGGAGAAATCTTTATACATATTTAAGAGTTCATACTATAAATAACCTCATATGTTCTGAATTCTTCCTTCAGACAATACAGGTCCTGGTTCAGAGGGCAGTAAGAATAAGCAACCTGATCTAGTTGATCTAATTCCCGCTCATTGCAGGAGTGTTGGACCAGATGACCTTAAAAGGTCCCTTCCAACCCAAACTATTTTATGCTACTTGTTTTACTGTAACTCATACATTTTTGCTGATATATAATTTTCCATAGATGTCTAGAAAACTACACATTATAAAAACAGACAAAGGAGGGCGTTACAGATCACCTGTAAGTACTTAATGTACTTAATGTGAGGAGTTTAAGTAAATGGAAATGACAAGTGGGATTTAAAATATTAAGTTATCTATCACATACAAAGTTTATTTTTGAGAGTATGTTTTCATAAAAATTAGTAAAAAAGACATCATAAAGAGAAGTCAATAACAAACACATATATTTATGAAGGAATGTAAGAACAAACAAGCAATCCAAATCCCTGAAGTGTGTAATGTTTTTTTCTTGAAATTCACTACCACATAAGGCAAGACTGCCCTTCTTTATAATGAGAATCCGTTTCATTGCATCAGTTCTGAGGATTAATATTCTGTAAGTCTAATAACTAATATTGGTTAATCAGAGCATTTCTAAGATGGAACTTTAACCTAATTCTTTCTAAAATGATAAATATTATATCAAGTATGTCTTTATGTCAAACTGCTGGCTGACTGTTCTTGTTATGTCTGAATAAAGAACTATTCAGTAATGATCTTTATGTTTGTTATGAGTCTCATGCAAGCAAACTTGCTAAACAACTGACAGTCTACAATATCTTTGTCAGAAAAAAGAAAGTGTGTTTTCCTGCTCAGTCAGGGTCATGTGATACATTCATCATATGAATATTTTTACTGTCCCCCAGAGGGCATAGCTATTCAATTAAAATTCAGTTTGGCTTTGCACAATAAGAATTCTCTACACTAGTGACAAATGACTTGAACATGCTGTTCTCCAAAACAAATTTTTACAAAGCTAAAATACCTGAGTATAAATATACATGTATGCAAGTTGTCACATTATTATTAAGGTAAACAAAAAATGTCAGTAGTTAACAATAATCTTGGAAAGCAAAGAGAAAAATAACAGAAAATTAAGATAAATTAGATTTGTTTTTCATTACTTCAATGACATGAGTGATAGATTAAGAACAGCCACAGACAAAAAGGTTTTGATTTGACAAATATTTCAGAACATAATATACAGCACTGCAAAATTTTTTTGTCTGTTATTTACTCTTTTTTTTATATTTAATGAATGTAGTCAGAGGCTTATGAAACTCAGCAGATTCTCTTTAATAACAAATAGTTGTCAAAGTATACGTAGCTGTAAGTAGGTCGAGAGGAAGTCCTTTGCAACTGTCACATGACTTCTGGGATACACCTTAGCTTTGTTCCTGCCATCTAATCTTCACAGAAAGATACATGCAGTTTCATGCAACTGAGAGGACTCCTGATTGGATATAGGTCCTCCCAGCTGATTTTATTGCAGGATTAGTGTTTAAATGAAGTCATATTAAGGTCACATGATGAGATCACAATAAGCAGATGCTGCTTTAGGGTCAGTTCAGTAAGCTTAGAACTCCCAATGATGTTTCCCTAAAGATTTCTTTAAATATAATCCTGTATTTTTATCCATATGCAAAATCGTTCTTACTAAGCAATAAGAATGCTGAATATCTCTTTAGTTCAGCAAAATATTCCTCTGCTATAGTTGTTAAAGAAGAGTTACTGCACTCTAAATTAATCCATTCATTTGTTTGTGTATTATATTTTGGGAAAGGACAAGCTCTGCCATCTTTATTTTATTGTTTTGTGAAATATATTGTATTTTACTTTATTTCAACAATGGCCATTCCCTGAGAATTTTAATTAAAAAATAAACAAGTTTTGGCATATGCTGATATGAAAATTAAATAGTATTGACCCAAGAGGTGAATATTGTCCAAGATTTACCTCTTAATGCATAGCTTTTTCAGGTACTTGATATGAATATTTTGTATGTGCGCGTATTTCTACATGGCTACAGCTGTTGAATTTGCTTTATATTTGCTATTTTAAAAAAGTATAAAACTAAAATATTAAACTTTTTTTGAATAACATGAAACAAAATCTTTATATTTTCCATCTGAATTAATTTTAATAGTCTACATTAATCTTGGCATGATGATTTTTTAATCTTTTGAACCACACTTATTTCTTACAATGTTAAGAAACACTTCCATTGTATTTCTATTATTGTATTTGGCTGAAAAAATAAGTACTTTGATGCTTGCTTTCCAGACCGTTAATGTGGGTGAATCCTACTGTGGAGAACTGAGAGGTTACAGATAGGAGAATAATAAGGTCAGAGAATAATAAGTGATAGAAAAAGCTAATGAAAATTAACATTATTTTCACTTTTAGTACAAAATCTTCTGTATAAATTTTCTGTAAATCAGAAGTTGGTTTAATAAAAAATTGCAAGCATTTTCTAGATTGAAAAACCAAGGGGTGGAAGCTGTCTGCCTATACTGAAAGAGGACAGAAATAGAGAAGATGGAGATAACCAATATTATTCAAACTATTTTTGTGGTATTTTCTCAGAAACAACAAATATATAGTGTTTCCCTGGATATATTTTTATATTTTTCAATTATATTATTTTTATCAATACTTAAAAAAAGAGAAAGAACATAACTCTGTACAGGTCTCATCGCAAGGACAACAAACTTCAACAGAATAAGAAACACAACATATTTGAAGTAATAAAGCTTCTTCACACACATTCTGGATCCACTTCAAGCTTTAATGGGTTTTAGAGGCAGAGTAGAATCTCCCAAGTAGAGCACACCTAGACTTACCACTCTCCTGACCTCAATTTGTTTCTAGCAGCTAAGAAGATGAAACCTCTGATAAGAGGGGTAAGACAATTCAGCTGAAAAATGTTTATTTTCACATTTAATGATTTTTTTTTCTTGTTTTGTATAATTTACCTGGTGCTTTGTTTTAAGGGTCTTGACACTGACATAGCTGCACACAACTCTGCTGATACACACAGTATGCAGTTACAGCAACTTCCAGCACAACGTCTGTTAATAGGCTTCTCAGGTAAAAACATCTCATTGCAAAAGAACTTAGAGAAAACAGGGACTAATTGAACTTTGCTCTCCTTGATGGTTGGTTGGTTAGGCTAATCAAAGCTCACAACACTTGAGAAAAGCCTAGGATACTCCTCAGACTCCACATTTCTCTGTTAAGCATCCAACCATGGAAGGAAAGTAACTCTGATATAAACTAAAGGGAAAGGACAGTAAGTCACAAACTTCTTCCTTCATTCCTCCTAACAATACCTGTGTCATTTTCCTAAAAATATTCAAAGTCCACCTTTTCTCCACACATAGCTTATTTTAGCTACCAAAGAGGATTTTAAAAACACATTAAGGAATGCAAGACAAATTCTTTAAGTGCATCCTTGACTGAATTACTCCCAATTTATATCCCAGAAAACTTTGTTTAAAATAGCCATAAACAAATTAAATCTGTTTTTTTACTGTATCTGCTGCCCAATTCTATACTAATGCCATGAATGTAAGATATACTGTGATAAAAATGGCTTTCTACAATGGAGAGACTACATCAGTAGACAAGGGACAAGCTATGGTTGTCATCTATGTGAATTTCTGCAAGGTCACCCATAACATCCTTGTTGGAGAGGTATGGATTTGATGGGTGGATTGTTCAGTGGATAAGAAACTGGCTGGATGGTCGCATCCAGAGGGTAGTGGTCAATGGCTCGATGTCCAGATGGAAGATGGTGACAAGTGATGTCCCTCAAAGGTCTGTACTGGGACCAGTGCTGTTTAATATTTTCATTAATTAAAATTAACAGCGGGACTGAGTGCACCCTCAGCAAGTTTGCTGATTATACCAAACTAGGTGGTGAGGTGCCAGAGGGAACTGGACAAGCTGGAGAAGTGGGCCCAGGTGAACCTCATGAGATTCAACAAGGCCAAGTACAGGGTCCTGCACGTGGGTCGGAACAATCCTGCTAGGAGATGATGTGCTGGAAAGCAGTCCTGAGGAAAAGGACTTGGGGGAACTAGCAGATGAGAAGCTGGACATAAGCCACCAATGCGCATCTACAGCCTAGAAGGCCAACCGCATCCTGGGCTGCATCCAAAGAAGTGTGGCCAGCAGATCGAGGGAGGTGATTCTGCCCCTCTATTCGGCTCTCATGACACCTCACCTGGAGTACTGCGTCCAGCTGTGGAGTCCCCAACTCAAAAAGGACATTGAAGTGCTGGAGCATGTGCAGAGGAGGGACAGATGATCAGAGAGCTGGAGCACCTCATGAGCAGGTGGCTACCCCTGAAGAAGCCGTGACTCTGGGCAGTGTGTGCTGGAGCAGTTAGTGTGTGAGGGAACTGTGACCATGGGAAGACCCAGATTGGAGCTTTGTGAACTTGGGCTGAAGCAGTTTTGTGCATGAGGGAAACTGCAGCTGTGGGCAGATCAGTATTGGACTTTTGAGGACTTTTTCTCCTGTAGAAAGGGTGCCACATGGAAGCAGAGAGTGAGAGACTGGGAAGAGTCCTCCTGCCCCTGAGGAGCACATGACGCTAATCCGACTGCAACCTCCACTCCCATCCCCCTGCACCTCAAGGAAAAGGGGAGGGGAGGTTGAGGTGAAGGGAGGGGTGGGGGGAAGGTGTTTTGACTTTAAAGATCTGGTTGTATCTCCCATTGTTCTACTCTGATGTTGGTAACAAATTAACATTGTTTTGGTTTTTTCCTTATGATAATTCTGTGTTTTGCCTGTGACCTGTTTAAGTGGTGAGAAGCCCTCCCAGTCCTTACTTTGACTAGCCCCTTTCTGGGGCATCGTGGTGCTCAGTTATGCACTGGGCTTAAACCACGACACTATCCTTCCTCTTCCTGTTCTCTAAAGCTTCTTTGAAGGTCCATAATAAATCAAAATTTATTTCAGCTTCTGAAACTAGAAGTTCATTTAGGAGACAATATATTCAAAGTTAAGAGATATGCAAATATGCAACACTGAATCAAATTAATAAAGTTCAAAGCAACACAACTCCACTCCTGAGCAAAAGAAACATGATGGTGAATGCAATATCTTTCAACACTTAGGCATATAAATATCTCAGTCTTGATATTTGTTATGAACATCTGATCTCTCCATTTTTAGTAAAAGGGAAGATGAAAGGAGAAAAAGCTAAAGAACTTTTCTGAAGAAGTATG